>NC_091977.1:333156886-333394386 GCF_044704955.1 Pristiophorus japonicus
AATTCTCGCCCGTCAATCTGCTGGGTCTGTTCTCTACGGATGAGAGCGCGGACTTCGAGGAACCTGCATCGCCACGCTCCAGAAGGCATTCGACCCCAAGGCCATCTAGTACTCCTCCGGTCACTCCCGCCTCCACTCTGGAGGTACCGAGCCCAAGCACCTCACCACAGGGCACCTCATTTGTCCCCAGGATGGTACCGACACCGCGGAGGTTTCGTGGACATGGCAGGTCTGGTCCACGAGAGCCACATGAGAGCAGAGAGATGGTACAGTTGTCCAGGAGGACTGAAGACATTGGTGACTAGATCTTCGATGCATTGGGGGCACATCCCAACAGCTGGCCACCAAGACTGAGTACGTTCTGCGGATAGCGGAGGACCTGGAGGCGATAGCCAGGAACACTGCTGGCAGAGGCCTCCCAGTGGTCCCAGAGCACGGCACACCACCCCTAGGTTCCGCACCACCACTGCGAATGACAGATGAGAGGCAGGACCATGATCCTTCTTCTGGATCCGAGAATGTTCCCCCCTCGGCACCCCCGTTCCCGTACCCGTGCATCCACCGCATCTGCCTTCATCCCCCCCCCCCCAATGAGGCACCGTCTGAGGAGCGCTTCAGCCAGGCAGCGTGGAGTGAGGAGGGGAAGGGGTAGAGGTGGGGAGAAGGAAAGTGAGGTGCATGTCCGCAGGTGATGGCTGTGTTATATCTCCATCTGGGTTTATGCAATTTGTTGTAATGTATGGGGGGAGGGGATCACCCTCCTGCTTTGCCTTTGTATTCTGTGTTGCTGGACATGTTGAACATGTGATTGATGTCAATGGTGGAAAAAGTGGGGTGTGGGCGGGGTGGGGTATTTTTGGCCTTGATACTTATGATTTCAGACCAATGTTGGTATAAAAAACATTTTATTCAACATAATCTTGTTGCGCATTGTCTCAGATAGCTGGACCGTTACACACTGGTGATTCCTTAACATGAAAGGGTTAAATAAAACTTAACTTCAATCAACTTAAATTTTAATTGCCACCAAGGTGATGCTCACCATTGATATCTAAGCTGCACTCACACAGCAGTGTGTTAGCGTTGTCACTCACAGCAACGTTCTTTCAGGCAAATTGATCAGATATCAGCTCCTAACGTAAGAGTCTTGCAGCTATGTAGCCACCACAGGCCTTTTCCTGTGGTCTGGAGGGGGGCGTGGGCATGGTTGCATAGCCAGCCTGATTGTCTGGCCCTAGGTCAGCATCCAGCCCTTCATCCTCCTCTTCCTCTCTCTCCTGAGGTGGAGCATCAGTCCCTTCTGGCAATTCTTGTCCCCTCCTGATAGCCAGGTTGTGCAGCATGGAGCAGACGACCACATATTTAGCCACTTGCTCAGGGTTATATTGTAGCTCCCCTCCTGAGTGGTCCAGGCATCTAAAGCGCTGCTTAAGCACAGTTATTGTTTTGTGGACCACATTGCGTGAGTCTCTGTGGCTCTGGTTGTATCGCTTCTCGGCCTATGTGTGGGTGTCACGCAGGGGGGACAGGTTGCTAGGTTGCTAGGCCATATCGGTTGTCACCAAGCATCCAGCATTGTCCTTGTGGCTGACGCTTAAACATGTCAGAGACAGCACCCTCACACAGGATGTGAGCCTCATCGAAGCTGCCCGGACATTTGGCATTCACTGCCATTATGATCTGGTTGTGGTCGACATCTAGTTGGTCCTTCAGGGAGTGAAATCCTTTTCTGTTACGAAAAAGCTCTGGGTCCTGAGTACACTGTATTGCTCCCTGCACCTTGGGGAACTTAGCAATGCGGTCGAATGCTCCAGCCCTATCAGTCTGAGCCTCTGTGGTCATAGGGAAGCTGATAAAGTCCATCCTACGCGTGTACAGGGCCTCTGTGACCTATCTAATGCAGCAATGGATGGCATGGTGAGACAGTGGGGAAATCACGACCGCGGAGGCCCGAAAGGAACCGGACGCGTAGAAAGACAGTGCCGCAGGGACCTTTACTTCGACCGACACTGGTGTCCTGATGGCAGGCTGCATAGGTGGCCTGATGAGTTTGTATATTTCATTGATCACCACCTTGTGGAAGCGTAGTCTCCGAAGGCTGGTGTGCTCGGACACGTCGAGGTAAGACCTCTTCTCCCTGTAAGTACGGGGTGTGTATGGTCTGGACCTCCTCCTCATTCTGGCACGTCTTAAATTCGGCACATAATGATGTGCATTAAACATTGAGCCATTTGCACTCTGCAGCATCTGCGTATTAATTGATGCAGGCTGAGAAATGGCTGGCCCCATTGCAATGAAAGTATAATAGCGATTGATCAGAAGCAATAATTTCCTCACTAAAATACACCTACAGTAAACCCCCAATAATCCAGAGTCTGAAAATATGTCTATTGAGATGGTCACTTCACCTGAGAAGAACTCCAGAGTCAATCCAAACTCCCCCTGTTGTATATCTGTAAAGCATACGCTCCCATGTTCTGCCACCAGGGAGCGCATCCCCTGAAGTCCCAAGGGATACCAGCATCCCTTGGGAGCACTGTATATAGACCGGCCCCGAAGGCCTGTTCCTCACTCTGGAGTGTCTTATTAAAGACTGAGGTCACTGTTACTTTAACCTCCCTGTGTGCAGTCTCATCTGTGTTAGGAACACAATAACTGGCGACGACTATACGAATCCAACGCAAAGCTGCAGCAAACTGTGGGCATCCTGGAGAAGTTCTCGGAGGGTGAGGACTGGGAAGCCTATGTTGAACGGTGAGACAAGTACTTTGTAGCCAACGAGCTGGATGGAGAAGGAAGCGCTGCAAAAAGGAGAGCGGTCCTCCTCACGGTCTGCGGGGCACCGACCTACAGCCTCATGAAGAATCTTCTGGCTTCGGTGAAACCCACAGATAAGTCACTTGAGGAGCTGTGTACACTGGTTCGGGAGCATCTTAACCCGAGGGAGAGCGTGCTGATGGCGAGGTATCGGTTCTACACGTGCCAGCGATCTGAAGGTCAGGAAGTGGCGAGCTACGTCGCCGAGCTAAGGCGACTTGCAGGACAATGTGAGTTTGATGGCTACCTGGAGCAAATGCTCAGAGACCTTTTTGTACTGGGCATTGGCCATGAGACCATCCTATGAAAACTTTTGACTGTAGAGACACCGACCCTCAGTAAGGTCATTGCGATAGCACAGGCGTTTATGTCCACCAGTGATAACACCAAACAAATCTCTCAGCACACAAGTGCTAGCAATGTTCATAAATTAACTGGAACTGTGTTTGCGAGCAGAAATGTACAGGGCAGAAACCACGAGTCTGCAATTGCCAGCAGGCCTCAGGTGACCCAGATGACTCAGCGTCCGCAACAAAAGATGAATGCTAGGCAATTCATACTTTGTTGGCATTGGGGAGGCTTCCATTCAGCCTATTCATGCCGCTTCAAAGGGTATGTTTGCAAGAGCTGTGGAACAATGAGGCACCTCCAACGTGCTTGCAGATGAGCTGCAAGCTCTGCAAAACCTACTAACCACCACATGGCAGAGGAAGATCGGTCCATGGTGGATCAATGTAATTTCAAGTCTCAGAGAGAGGAGGCAGATGCTGAAGTACACAGGGTGCACACGGGATTAAATGTCCACCTATAATGCTAAGTGTAAAATTGAATGGCTTACCCGTAGCCATGGAACTGGACACTGGTGCTAGCCAATCCATCATGAGCAAAAAGATGTTTGAGAGACTGTGGTGCAACAAGGCATTCAGACCAGCCCTGAGCCCCATCCACATGAAACTGAGAATGTACACCAAAGAGCTCATCACTGTCCTGGGCAGTACCATGGTCAAGGTCACCTACGAGGGCACGGTGCACCAACTGCCACTCTGGATTGTCCCGGGCGATGGTCCCACACTGCTTGGAAGGAGCTGGCTGAGCAAAATCCGCTGGAACTGGGATGACATCCGAGCGCTATCACATGTCGATGAGGCCTCATGTACCCAGGTTCTGAACAAATTTCCTTCCCTTTTTGAGCCAGGCATTGGAAACTTTTCCAGGGCGAAGGTGTGGATCCACTTGGTCCCAGAAGCACGAGCCATTCACCACAAGGCGCGAGCGGTACCTCACATGATGAGGGAGAGAGTGGAAATCAAGCTGGACAGGCTGCAACGCGAGGGCATCATCTCCCCCAGTGGAATTCAGCGAGTGGGCCAGCCCGATTGTTCCAGTACTCAAAAGTGATGGCACGGTCAGGATTTGCGGCGATTATAAAGTAATTATTAATTGTTTCTCGCTACAGGACCAATCCCTGCTACCGAAGGCAGATGACCTATTTGCGACGCTGGCAGGAGGCAAGACGTTCACCAAGCTCGACCTGACTTCGGCTTACATGACGCAGGAGCTGGAGGAGTCTTCGAAGGGCCTCACCTGCATCAACATGCACAAGGGACTGTTCATCTACAACAGATGCCCGTTTGGAATTCGGTCGGCTGCAGCGATCTTCCAGAGAAACATGGAGAGCCTACTCAAGCCGGTACCACGCATGGTGGTTTTTCAGGATGACATATTGGTCATGGGTTAGGACACCGTCGAGCACCTACAAAACCTGGAGGAGGTCCTCCAGCGACTGGATCGTGTAGGGCTGCGGCTGAAGAGATCAAAATGCGTCTTCATGGCAACAGAAGTGGAGTTTTTGGGGAGAAAGATCGCGGCGGATGGCATTCGACCCACAGACGCCAAGACAGAAGCTATTAGGAACGCGCCCAGGCCACAGAACGTCACGGAGCTGCAGTCGTTCCTGGGACTCCTCAACTATTTTGGTAACTTCCTACCGGGGTTAAGCACCTCTTAGAGCCCCTACATGTGTTATTGTGTAAAGGTGAGAACTGGGTATGGGGAAAAAAACAAGTAATTGCTTTTGAGAAAGCCAGAAACATTTTATGCTCCAACAAGCTGCTTGTATTGTATAACCCGTGTAAAAAAACTTGTGCTAGCATGTGATGCATCGTCATACGGAGTCGGGTGTGTATTACAACAAGCTAATGTTGCAGGGAAGTTGCAACCTGTCGCCTATGCCTCCAGGAGCTTGTCTAAGGCCGAGAGGGCCTACAGCATGATTGAGAAAGAGGCATTAGCATGATGTGTTCGGGGTAAAGAAAATGCATCAGTACCTGTTTGGCCTCAAATTTGAGCTGGAAACCGATCACAAGCCCCTCACATCCCTGTTCGCTGAAAACAAGGGGATAAATACTAATGCCTCAGCCCGCATACAAAGGTGGGCACTCGCGCTATCAGCGTATAACTATACCATCCGCCACAGGCCAGGCACCGAGAACTGTGCGGATGCTCTCAGTCGGCTACCATTGCCACCACAGGGGTGGAAATGGCGCAGCCTGTAAACTTGTTGATGGTGGCGCAGCCCGCAGACTTGTTGATGGTCATGGAATCGTTTGAAAATGATAAATCACCTGTCACAGCCCGCCAGATTAGGACTTGGACCAGCCAAGATCCTCTGCTGTCCTTAGTAAAAAGCTGTGTACTGCAAGGGAGCTGGGCCAGCATCCCCGTTGAAATGCAAGAGCTAATCAAGCCGTTCCAGTGGCGAAAGGACGAGCTGTCCATTCAGGCAGACTGCCTGTTGTTGGGTAACCGCGTAGTGCTACGCAAAAAGGGCAGGGAGACATTCATCTTGGATCTCCACAGCACACACCAGGGTATAGTAATGATGAAAGTGAAAGCCAGATCCCACGTGTGGTGGCCCGGTATCGACTCTGACTTAGAGTCCTGTGTACAACAATGCCACGTGTGTGCTCAGTTGAGCAACGCGCCCAGAGATGCACCACTAAGTTTGTGGTCCTGGCCCTCCAGACCATCATCGAGGATCTATGTCGACTATGCGGGCCGTTTCTCGGTAAAATGTTCCTGGTGGTGGTGGATGCTTTTTCAAAATGGATTGAATGTGAAATAATGTCGGGAAGCACCACCACCACCACTACCACTGAAAGCCTGAAGGCCATGTTTGCCACCCACGGCCTGCCTGACATACTGGTCAGTGACAACGGGCCATGTTTCACCAGTGCCGAATTTAAAGAATTCATGACCCGCAATGGATCAAACATGTCACCTCGGCCCCGTTTAAACCAGCCTCCAATGGGCAGGCAGAGTGGGCAGTACAAACCATCAAACAGAACCTTAAACAAGTCACAGAAGGCTCACTCCAAACGCGCCTGTCCCGAGTACTGCTCAGCTACCGCACGAGACCCCACTCGCTCACAGGGGTGCCCCCGGCTGAGCTACTCATGAAAAGGACACTTAAAACTAGACTCTCGCTGGTTCACCCCAGCCTGCATGATCAGGTAGAGAGCAGCCACTGTGTCACGGGAAATTGATCTGAATGACCCTGTGTATGTGCTAAACTATGGACATGGTCCCAAGTGGATCGCGGACACGATGATAGCTAAAGAAGGGAGTAGGGTGTTTGTAGTCAAACTAGACAATGGACAAATTTGCAGAAAGCACCTGGACCAAACGAGGCTGCAGTTCACAGACTGCCCTGAACAACCCACAGCAGACACCACCTTTTTCGAGCCCACAACACACATCCAAAGGATCAACGACACCACCCCAGACCAGGAAATTGAACCCATCATGCCTAACAGCCCAGCAAGGCTAGGCTCACCCAGCAGCCCCTGCAGGGCAACCAACATGCTAGCCCAGCAAGGGCACAGCCAACACACCAGAACAGACATTTGTACCGAGGCGGTCCACCAGGGAAAGAAAAGCTCCCGGCCGCCTCACCTTGCAAATAGTTTTCACTTTGACTTTGTGGGGGTGATGTTGTGTATCTGTAAAGCATGCACTCCCTTGTTCCGCCACCAGGGAGCGCATCCCCTGAAGTCCCGAGGGATCCCAGCATCTCTTGGGAGCACTGTATATAAGCTGGCCCCTAAGGCCTGTTTCTCACTCTGGAGTGTCTTAATAAAGACTGAGGTCACTGTTACTTTAACCGCCCTGTGTGCAGTCTCATCTGTGTTAGGAACACAATACCCCCGAAGTTGAAGCAGCCTTTTGAATGAAGCGACCTGCGATTTAAAAAATGGCGCCCACAATGCTGTGATTCGTTCAGAACAGTTCCACTTTTTCTGAGCGGTGTTTTGTGTGAGCGATATTGTGGGCGAGATGTGTGCGAGGTGGTGAAAGTGATGCTGGGCGATCTCCTGGGCTTTCGTTTCGGCAAATGTGATCTTTACGACAAAAAAAAGTGGGCGGGCGGTATTGTTGAATCTCGGCGCTAATTACGTGCGGAAAGTAATGCTGGGCAATATTATGGCCGTTGATTTCGCCCATTCTGATGATTCCGCCCCCAAAAAATGGGCGGGCCGTATTATTTTTTCTCGGCGTTACGCACTTGGGGAAAGTAACACTCGATGATAAATGTCCGAAAAATGGGCGACAGTTTCCATTTTGTAGCTAAGTGGGCGATATCTGGGCGTTATACCTCATTTCAGCAGTAAAATGGACGTTAAGTGGGCGTTATGCATGTAAAAAATGTGTAAAATCTAGCCCCATAAGTCAGAGTTGTGTATATCAGCATCTACTGCAATAAATCATCACAAACATGTTAAATAAAACAAACCTGGGGAATGTATAAAGAATCAGATCTGTGTGTACAGGATAACCAAATAAATCAAACCTGGGCAAGGCGAGATGCAAAATAAAATAGACCCACCCTTTCAAAGTGGGTTATTTTGTTTCTTTCCATTGCTGCTTTAAGACTGTGCCCAGTCTCAGAAACCTTAAACTATTGCAGCGGTTACTATTGTCATTTTAATCACAACAGGAAGTTCCGCGAGAGAAAAAAGACAGGTCAACATTTTGTGCCTATCTCGTGATCTGGAATGTGATCCCCCTGACAGAGTTTGGGCTTTTTCCACAACACTTTACCTTGTGTTCACAGATGTACGGCAGTCTCCATAAGTGGACTGGGTCTCCTAGGAGTGACAACTGCCTCCTTATACATACTGTGTATGGATTAGTATGCCCAGGGTTAACATTAACCCTCAATCACTGGGGGTGCTCACCAACTTTCCCAGCTCTTCTTAAAGAAGGAAATCAACACACTGTGAGACCAATGTCTACAGGTTAAATTTACTTGGTCCGGTTTATTTACAGACTAAATAATACAGTGACGTCAGAAGACACAGCAAGATACTGGAACAGCACAAAAGTTCAACAGCACAATAAGATTTCAATCAGACTACAAGGAGTTAATACACGCATCTTAGAATGATCTCCCTAATGGAGACAGAACAGCAACAGGACGATTGGAGGAAACAGTTACATTTGTCTCATGATAAACCTGGAGGATGAGATGTTAGGGGTGATTCACAAGGATCAGTGCTGGACCATTGTTGTTCACAATTTACATCAACGATTTAGATTTTGGAATCCAAAACACAATTTCTAAATTTGCGGACGACACCAAATTGGGTGGCGGGGGGCGGGCGGTGTGGTGGGGGGGCGGGAGATAGTCAAAACTGAGGAGGACTGCAAAATATTACAAGCCAACATTAATAAACTTGCAGAATGGGCATATAATTGGCAAATTAATTTCAACACAGATAAATAAGAAAAATAAGAGGTCACACATTACTTGGAAAATAAGATTCTAAATGGGATAGAGGAGCAAAGGGATCTTGGAGTTCAAATGCACAAATCACAAAGTATCAACACAGGTTAACAAGGCTATAAAGAAAAAGCAAACCAAGCACTAATGTTTATTTCTAGAGGGATATAATTGAAAAGTAGTGAAAGTATGCTAAACTTAATCAAACCTTGGTTAGACCACATTTGGAGTATTGTGTGCGATTCTGATGGCCATATTATAAAACGGATACAGAGGTACTGGAGAAGGTGCAGAGAAGATTAACAAGGATGATACCAGAAGTGTGAGGGTACACCTATCAGGAAAGGATGAACAGGCTGGGTCTCTTTTTCTCTTGAAAAGAGAAGGCCGAGGGGTGACCTATTAGAGATCTTTAAAATTATGAACGGTTTTGATAGAGTAGATACAGAGAGAATGTTTCCACTTGTGGGGAAGAGTATAAGCAAAAAATCCATTAGGGAATTTAGAAGAAACTTCTTTATCCAGAAAGTGGTGAGAACGTGGAACTTGCTACCACAGAGAGTGCTTGAAGTGAATAATAAGGATGCATTTAAGGGGTGGTTAGATAAGCATATGGGGGTAAAGTGAATAGAGGGTTATGCTGACAGTGTTAGATGAGGAAAGATGGGAGGAGGTTCAGATGGAGCACCGGCATAGACTGGTTGGGCCGAAAGGCCTGTTTCTGTGCTGCACATCATATGTAATTTTCATACATGGTGTGGATCGGGCAGATGCTTCACACTGCAGCCACAGTGCACCAGTGATGGAGGGATGAATATTTAAGGCGGTGGATGGGGAGCCAATCAAGCAGGCTGCTTTGTCCTGGATGATGCCAAGCTTTGAGAGCAGGCAAATGAAGAGTATTCCATCACACTCCTGATTTGTGCCTTGTAGATGGTGGAAAGGCTTTGGGGAGTCAGGAGGTGAGACACTCGCTGTAGAATACCCAACCTCTGACCTGGTCTTGTTACCACAGTATTTATGTAGCTGGTCCAGTTAAGTTTCTGGTCAATGGTGACCCCCAGGATGTTGGTGGTGGGGGAATTGGCGATGGTAATTGTTATATATGTAAACCTGTAAATACAATGTTTAACCACCAGATGGCTCATCCCTTGGAGTCCCAAGGGATCCCACAATCCCTTGGGAGCACAAGTACATAAGGAGGCCTCACAGGCTGGAGAGGCACTCTGGAGACCTGTAATAAAGGATTACGGTCACACATTACTTTGAGCTTACAGTATCTGGTCAGACTCTTTATTCAATACAGAACAACTGGCGACGAGATACAAATGTCAAATCCCAATGCAACTATACAGAGAACCGTGGGCATCCTGGAGAAATTTTCAGAGGGAGATGATTGGGAAACCTTTGTGGAGCGACTCGACCAATACTTCGTGGCCAACGAGCTGGAAGGAGAAGCGAATGCTGCCAAATGAAGGGCAATTCTCCTCACCGTTTGCGAGGCACCAATGTATGGCCTCATGAAAAATCTGCTTGCTCCAGCGAAACCTAGAGTGAAGTCGTACGATGATTTGTGCACACTGGTCCGGGAGCATCTAAACCCAAAGGAAAGCGTTCTGATGGCGAGGTACTGGTTCTACACATACAAGAGGTCTGAAGACCAGGAAGTGGTGAGCTATGTCGCCGAGCTAAGGCGCCTTGCAGGACATTGCGAATTTGAAGGACACTGGGAGCACAAGCTCAGGGACTTCTTTGTATTTGGCATTGGCCATGAAGTAATACTTCGCAAACTTTTGACTGTAGAGACACCGACTTTGAGTAAAGCCATAGCAATAGCCCAGACGTTCATCGCCACCAGTGACAATACCAAACAAAACTCTCAGCATATGAGTGCTGCTACAAGTACTGTGAATGTAATGTAATGTTGTTTTCGAATCGTAACATACAGGGCAGGACTCACATGCCTGCAGCTGCACGTCCGCAGATGTCTCAGAGTCCACCATCAAGGGTGATGAATGCAAGGCCATTAACACCTTGTTGGTGCTGAAGAGGTGATCATCACTTCCATTCATGCCGCTTCAAAGGTTAGGTTTGCAAGGGCTGTGGAACAATGGGACATCTCCAACATATGTGCAAGCGAGCTGCAAACCCTGCTAATCCTGCAGCGGAGGACAGATCCACGGTGGATCACGATGAACCAGAGCCTCAGGTTGAGGAGGCAGAGGTATATGGGGTGCACACATTTACCAAAGTGTCCCTCGATAATGCTGAAGGTTGAATTAAATGCACTCCCGGTGTCAATGGAGCTGGACACGGGCGTGAGCCAGTCCATAATGAGCAAAAAGACTTTCGATAAATTGTGGTGCAGCAAGGCCTCAAGGCCAGTCCTGATTCCAATTCATACTAAACTGAGAACGTATACAAAGGAACTGATTCCCGTAATCGGCAATGCTACCGTAAAGGTCTCCTAATTATCACTCTAGGTGGTATCGGGCAATGGCCCCATGCTGTTTGGCAGGAGCTGGCTGGGAAAGATATGCTGGAACTGGGACGACGTCAGAGCGCTCTCGTCCGTCGACGACACTTCATGTGCCCAGGTCTTAAACAAGTTCCCCTCGCTGTTTAAACCGGGTATCGGGAGGTTCCAAGGAGCAAAAGTGCAGATCCATTTGATTCCGGGGGCGCGACCCATCCCTCACAAGGCGAGAGCAGTACCATACATGATGAGAGAGAGGGTGGAGATCGAGCTGGACCGGCTGCAATGAGAGGGCATCATTTTGCCGATCGAGTTCAATGAGTGGGCCAGTCCGATTGTTCTAGAATTCAAGAAAGGTGGCACCGTCAGAATCTGTGGCGATTACAAAGTAACTATCAATTGTTTATCCCTGCAGGATCAATACCCGCTACCAAAAGCAGACGACCTATTTGCGATGCTGGCGGGAGGAAAAACGTTCATGAAACTGGACTTAACCTCGGCCTACATGACGCAAGAGCTGGAGGAATCATCGAAGGGCCTCACCTGCATCAACACACACAAAAGTCTCTTCATTTACAACAGATGCCCATTTGGGATTCGATCAGTCACGGCGATATTCAAGAGGAACATGGAAAGCTTGCTGAAGTTGGTCCTCTGGTCTTCCAGGACGACATTTTGGTTACAGGTCGGGACACCGTCGAGCATCTGCAGAACCTGGAGGAGGTTCTTAGTCGGCTTAATCGTGTGGGGCTCAGGTTAAAATGCTCAAAGTGCGTTTTCCTGGCGCCTGAAGTGGAGTTCCTGGGGAGAAGAATCGCGGCGGACGGCATCAGGCCCACCGATTCGAAGACGGAGGCAATCAAAAATGCACCGAGACCACAGAACGTGATGGAGCTGCGGTGGTATCTTGGACTCCTGAACTACTTTGGTAACTTTTTACCGGGTCTTAGCACACTGTTAGAACTACTGCACTCTTTACTGCGTAAAGGAGATGAATGGGTTTGGGGTAAAGGCCAAGAAAATGCCTTTGAGAAAGCTAGAAAACTGTTATGCTCAAACAAATTGCTTGTGTTGTATGATCCATGTAAGCGTTTGGTACTAGCATGTGATGCGTCATCATACGGTGTCGGGTGTGTATTGCAACAAGCTAATGAATCTCGGAAATTGCAACCGGTTGCTTATGCATCCAGAAGTCTGTCTAAGGCTGAGAGGGCCTACAGCATAAACATAATGCCTCGAAAAAGAGGCATTAGTATATGTTTATGGGGTAAAGAAAATGCATCAATATCTGTTTGGGCTCAAATTTGAATTGGAAACCGACCATAAGCCACTTATATCCCTCTTTTCTGAAAGGGGATAAACACGAATGCATCGGCCCGCATCCAGAGATGGGCGCTTACATTGTCCGCATACAACTATGCCATCTCCCACAGGCACAAAAAACTGTGCCGATGCTCTCAGTAGGCTGCCATTGCCCACCACAGGGGTGGAGATGGCACAGCCCGCAGATTTAGTTATGGTAATGGAAGCATTCGAAAGTGAGCAATCACCTGTTACCGCCCGACAGATTAGAACCTGGACAAGCCAGTACTCCTTACTGTCCTTAGTAAAAAACTGTGTGGTCCATGGTAGTTGGTCTAGTGTCCCGTTAGAGATGTAGGAAGAAATAAAGCCATACCAGCGACGCAGAGATGAAATCTCCAATACAGGCAGATTGCCTCCTATGGGGTGATCGGGTAGTGGTGCCTAAAAAGGGCAGGGACACTTTCATTAGTGACCTCCACAGTACCCACCAGGCATTATAATGATGAAAGCGATAGCCAGATCCCACGTGTGGTGGCCCGGTATCGATGCAGATTTAGAGTCCTGCGCGCACAAATGTAACACATGTTCCCAGTTAAGCAATGCACCCAGGGAGGCGCCCCTAAGTTTATGGTCCTGGCCCTCCAAACCGTGGTCCAGGGTCCATGTTGACTACGCAGGCCCATTCGTGGGAAAAATGTTCCTTGTGATTGTAGATGCATATTCCAAATGGATTGAATGTGAGATAATGTCGGCAAGCACATCCGTTGTCACCATTGAAAGCCTGCGGTCCATGTTTGCCACGCACGGTCTGCCTGATGTCCTTGTAAGTGACAATGGGCTGTGCTTCACCAGTGCTGAGTTCAAAGAGTTCATGACCCACAATGGGATCAAACATGTCACATCTGCCCCGTTCAAACCAGTGTTCAATGGTCAGGCAGAGCGAGCAGTGCAAACAATCAAGCAGAGCTTGATGACGGTAACTGAAGGCTCACTGCAGACTCGCCTATCCCGAGTCCTGCTTAGTTACCGCACAAGACCCCACTCGCTCACTGGGGTCCCTCCCGCTGAACTGCTCATGAAAAGGGCATAAAAGACAAGACTCTCGTTAGTCCACCCTGATCTACACGAACAGGTAGAGAGCAGGCGGCTTCAACAGAATACATATCATGATCGCGCAAATGTGTCACGCGAAATTGAGGTTAATGATCCTGTATTTGTGTGAAATTATGGACAAGGTCCCAAGTGGCTTCCCGGCACTGTCGTGGCCAAAGAGGGGAGAAGGGTATTTCAGGTCAAACTTTCAAATGGACTCATCTGCAGGAAACACTTGGACCAAACCAAACTAAGATTCAAGGACTATCCAGAACAACCCACAATAGACTCTATCTTTTTTGACCCCCCAACACACACACAAGTGGCAACCAACTCAACGGTTGACCACGAAGTAGAACCCATCACCTACAGCAGCCCAGCAGGACTCACTACACCCAGCAGCTCTGCAAGGCCAGCTGTGCAGCAGGCCAGCGAGGGCCCAACAAATGACTCACAAAAACCAGCATTTGCACTGAGACGATCAACCAGGGAAAGGAAGGCCCCAGATCGACTCACATTGTAAATAGTTACACTATTGACTTTGGCGGGGATTGTTGTTATATATGTAAACCTGTAAATACAATGTTTAACCACCAGAGGGCTCATCCCCTGGAGTCCCAAGGGATCCCGCAATCCCTTGGGAGCACAGGTACATAAGGATGCCTCACAGGCTGGAGAGGCACTCTGGAGACCTGTAATAAAGGACTATGGTCACACATTACTTTGAGCTTACGTATCTGGTCAGACTCTTTATTCAATACATAACAGTAATGCCATTGAATGTCAAGGGGAGGTGGTAGACACTTGCTTGTTGGAGATAGTCATTGCCTGGCACTTATATGGTGCGAATGTTACTTGCCCCTTATTAGCCCAAGCCTGAATCTCGTCCAAGCCATGCTGCATGCAGGCAAGGACTCTTCCATTATCTGAGGAATGGCGAATGGAACTGAACACTGTGCAGTCATCAGCGAACATTCCCACTTTGACCTTATGATGGAGGGAAGGTCATTGATGAAGCACCTGAAGATGGTTGGGCCCAGGACACTGCCCTGAGAAACTCCTGCAGTGATGTTCTGGGGCTAGGATTATTGACCTCCAACCACCACAACCATATTCCTTTGTGCTATTTATGACTCTAGCCAGGAGAGTTTTCCCGAATTCCCATTGACTTCAATTTTACTGCAGCTCCTTGATGCCATATTGGGTCAAATGCTACACTGATGTCGAGGGCAGTCACTCTCACCTCACCTCTGGAATTCAGCTCTTTTGTTCATGTTTGGACCAAGGCTGTAATGAGGTCTGGAGCTGAGTAGTCCTAGCGGAACCCAATCTGAGCAATGGTGAGCAGGTTATTGGTGAGTAAGTGCCACTTGATAGTATTCTTGACAACACCTTCCATCACTTTGCTGATGGTTGAGTGTAGACTGATGGGGCTGTAATTTGCCAGAGTGGATTTGTCCTGCTTTTTGTGGACAGGACATACTTGGGCAGTTTTCCACATTGTTGGGTAGATGCCAATGTTGTAGTTGTGGAACAGCTTGGCTAGAGGCGCAGCTAGTTCTGGAGCACAAGTCTTCAGCATGACAGCCGTGATTTTATCAGGGCCCATAGCATTTGCTGTATCCAGTGTGCTCAGCTGCTCCTTGATATCACGAGGAGTGAATCCAAGTGGCTGAAGACTGGTTTCTGTGATAGTGGGGACCTCAGGAGGAGGCCAATATGGATCATCCTTCTGGGTGAAGGTGGTTGCAAACGCTTCAGCCTTGTCTTTTGTACTTGCGTGCTGGGCTCCACCACCATTGCGGGTGGGGATATTCATGGAGCCTCCTCCCACTGTTAGTTGTTTAATTGTCCACCGCCATTCACGACTGGATGTGACAGGACTGCAGAGCTTTGATCTGATCTGTTGATTGTGGGATCACTTAGCTCTGTCTGCACTATTTTGCTTCCGTTGTTTAGAATGCCTGTAGCCCTGTGTTGCAGCTTCCCTAGCTTGGCACCTCATTTTTAGGTACGCCTGGTACTGCTCATGGCATAATCTTCTGCACTCCTCATTGAACCATGGTTGATCCCCTGGCTTGATGTTAATGGTTGAGTGAGGGAAATGGCAGGGCATGAGGTTACAGATTGTGGTGGAATACAATTTTGCTGCTGCTGATATCCCACAGCGCCTCATGGTTTCCCAATTTTGAGCTGCCAGATCTGTTCTGGATCTATCCCAGCTAGCAGGTGGTAGTGTCACATAACACGATGGAGGGTGTCCTCAGTATGAAGACGGAACTTTGTCTCCACAAGGACTGTGTGGTGGTTGTCATGTATGTACATGCTGTTTGTAGCCACCAGATGGTGTCATTGTTGGAGGCCACTAAGCAGCACGCACATAGTGCTGTTCTGGTATAAAAGGCCAGCCATTTTGGAGTCAGACACTTTGGGCCTAAATAAAGCAGAAGCAAGGCTATACCTTGCTTAGTTAAACAGTACTCAGTTTGAATCTTTATTGCATACATAACATTTGGCGACGAAAATAAAAGAACCTTTGTTTGCAAAATGAGCACGTTTGGATTTTTAGAGCAATTTGTGGAGGGAAAAGATTGGGCAGACTTTGTGAGCCGTTTCAACCAGTACTTCGCGGCCAACAAAATGAAGGGGGTCGACGATGCAGATCGGCGCCGGGCCGTGTTCCTCACTGTGTGCGGTTCAGAGATCTACGGTCTGATAAAGAATCTACTCATGCCGAGTGATCCAACAGAGAAAACGTATGAGGAGTTGTGTACAATGGTACGGCAGCACCTCAAACCAGACGATGGCATCATCATCTCGAAATACAGGTTTTATACAAACGTTCGATCGGAGGGCCAGAGCGCGGCAGAATTCGTTGCCAACCTGAGACGTCTAGCGGGACTGTGCAAGTTCGGGACGGTGTTGGCAGACATGCTGCGGGACTTCTTTGTTATCAGTATCAACCACGAGGTGATCCTGTGCAAACTTCTGGCGGTGGAGGAGTTGGATTTAAAAAGGGCCATCCAGATTGCTCAATCATGTATGACGATGGACAGGAGTTTAAAGTAAATATCGGTGAAGAACCGAACCTCAGCAAGTACTGTAAGTGCGATTGATTCGGCATTTGGCAGAGCGGCACATGGCAGGGCCTATCCGGCTGCATTCGCGAAACCTGTGGCTGCCCAAAGTCTGCCAGAGGGAATGTATCCGACTTCTCCATGTGGGCATTGTGGGGGAAATCATCGGCACCAGCAGTGCCGATTCAAGCAATATAGTTACAACGGCTGTCTAAGAGTGGGGGCATCTCCAGCGCAAGTGTCCGCAAATGAGCAAGCGAGTTGCGACACACCACGTGGAGGATGAGAGTCAGAGCAGTGCGGATCCAGATACACAATACGAGATGCCAGAAGAAGAAGTGTATGGACTGTACTCTTTCATAACGAGGAGTAAACCAATTTTGATTAACGTGAAGTTTAATGGGATACTGGTATCGATGGAACTGGACACAGGGACAAGTCAATCGATCATGAACAAGAGGGCATTTAATAAGCTGTGGGATACTAAGACTGTGAGGCCCAGGCTGAGCCCTGTTAATGCCAAGCTGTGCACATACACCAAAGAACTGATAAAGTTGATTGACAGTGCAGAAATTAATGTGTCGTATAACGGTGCAGTTCATGAGATACCACTGTGGATTGTTCCAGGCAATGGCCCAACTCTGCTCGGCAGGAGCTGGTTGGAGAAAATCAGATGCGACTGGAACGACATAAAGGCGTTGTCGTCAGAGGAAGATACATGTACCCAAGTATTGAGCAAGTTTCCCTCACTGTTCGAACCAGCTATCGGCAACTTCACGGGAGCCAAGGTGCAGATCCACATGGACGCAGATGCAAGACCCGTCCATCATAAAGCTCGGGCTGTGCTGTATATGATGAGGAAAAAGGTTGAAATTGAACTGGGCAGACTCCAGCATGAAGGGATCATATCACCGGTCGAATTTAATGAGTGGGCCAGCCACATTGTTCCCCGATTAACAGAGTTTCGAAACAAGATCAGTATCTGTTACCAAAGGCTGATGACTTGTTTGCGACGCTAGCCAGAGGGAAGTCGTTCACAAAACTGGACTTGACGTCGGCCTATATGACGCAGGAGTTGGTCGTGACATCGAAGAGACTTGCATGCATTAACACGCACAAAGGACTATTTATTTACCACAAGTACCCATTTGGAATTCACTCGGCTGCAGCAATATTCCAAAGGAATATGGAAAGTCTACTGAAGTCTGTTCCCAGAACCGTCGTGTTCCAAGATGACATTCTGATCACTGGTCGTGACTCCAAGGAACATCTGAACAACCTGGAAGAGGTTCTACTGCGTTTGGACAGAGTGGGACTCAGATTTAAACGCTTGAAGTGCGTCTTCATGGCACCGGAGGTCGAATTCCTCGGGAGGAAAATCGCTGCTGATGGCATCAGACCTACTGACGTGAAAAACAAAGCCATCAAGAATGCACCCAAGCCGCAGAATGTGACGGAGCTGCGTTCGTTCCTGGGTCTACTCAACTATTTTGGTAACTTCCTACCTAAATTGAGCACCTTATTTGAACCACTGCACATGCTATTGAGAAAAGGCAACAACTGGGTGTGGGGCGCATTGAAAGACAGAGCTTTCGAGAAAGCCACCAATCTGCTTTGCTTAAACAAGCTGCTGATACATTATGACCCATGTAAACGTTTAGTTTTGGCCTTTGACGCAGCGTCATATGGAATTGGTTCCGTGTTACAAAAAGCCAATGAGTCGGGGAAACTTCATCCTGTCGCGTATGCATCGAAAAATTTGTCTAAAGCAGAAAGAGCTTACAGTATGGTAGAAAAAGAAGCTTTAGCGTATGTGTACGGTGTTAAAAAGATGCATCAATACCTGTTCGGTCTGAGATTTGAATAAGAGACCGATCACAAGCCGCTCATTTTGTTGTTTTCGAGAGCAAAGGTATCACTTCATCCCGCATCCGAAGGTGGGCACTGACATTTTCTGCCTATGATTATGTCATTCACCACAAACCTGGCACAGAGAATTGTGTCGATGCTTTGAGTCGGTTGCCGTTGCCCACACCGGAGTTTACAACCGGCAGATTTAATGTTAATCATGGATGCTTTTGAGAGTGAAGATACCCCTGTCACAGCTCAACAAGTTAAGACCTGGACCAGCCATGACCCGATATTATCGGTGGTAAAGGGTTGCATCCACTGTGCCATACCTAAGCAAATGTGCGAGGGGCCAAACCGTACATTCGTCGCAAGGACGAACTGTCTATTCAAGCAGATTGCATATTGTGGGGAAATTGAGTTATAATGCCTAAGAAAGGCAGAGAGAAGTTTGTGCGTGAGTTGCACAGCACACATCCTGGTATAGTAATGATGAAGGCCATCGCCAGGTCCCACGTATGGTGGCCAGGAATTGATTCTGAGCTGGAAGCATGCGTGCATCAGTGCAACACCTGTATGCAGCTCAGCAAAGCACCAATGGAATTACCGCTGAGTCTGTGGTCGTGGCCATCCAAACCTTGCTCCAGGATCCATGTAGATTTTGCAGGTCCCTTCCTGGGCAAGATGTTTTTAGTGGTGGTGGATGCTTATTCGAAGTGGATAGAATGCATAATCATGTCATCCAGTACGTCCACGGCAACCATAGAGAATCACAATGTCATGTTCGCGACACATGGTCTGCCTGACATAGTGGTGAGCGACAATGGGTCGTGCTTCACCAGTCAGGTGTTTGTAAAACTTAACGGCATAAAACATGTAAGGTTAGCACCGTTCAAGCCTGCATCCAACGGGCAAGCAGAACGTGCAGTACAAATTATCAAGCAAAGCATGAGGAGAGTAACCCAAGGGTCACTGCAGACCCGCTTGTCTTGCATACTGCTGAGTTACAGGACAAGACCCCACAGACGCACAGGGGTCTCGTCTGCTGATGTAATGATGAAAAGAGGTCTTAAGACCAAGTTATCTCTTGTACACCGGATTTAAGTAATCATGTTGAATACAGAAGACAGAGTCAACAAGGGTACCATGATCGCGCAACTGTGTCACGCGAGATTTCTGTTAATGATCCTGTATATGTGTTGAATTATGATCAAGGTCCCAAATGGATCGCTGGTACGATCATGGCCAAGGAGGGCAACAGTGTATTTGTTATTAAGCTCAAGAATGGGTAAACTTGCAGGAAACACATGGATCAAACAAAGCTGAGGTGTACAGACGAGTCAGAGCAGTAGGACGAGGAAACCGTCGACGACCAACCAACTTACCAGCAGCCTTCAGTGGACTCAAGGGTCATCAGTGAACCTGGAATTTCCATCACGGATTTGTTCAATAAAAATAGACTTGCCATTCCTGCCACTGCCACCCCCAGCCACCAACCACCAACCACAACAGACTCTGCACATTCACCCAAGGCTGGAATCGAACTGAGACGGTCAACCCGGGAGCATAAAGCACTGGACTGTCTCAACCTGTGAAAGACTGTGATAAGATCTCAGAGGAGAGTATTGTCATGTACGTACATACTGTTTGTAGCTACCAATGGTGTCATTCTTGGAGGCCACTGAGCAGCACGCACATGCTGGACTAGTAATCCAGAGGCCTGGACTAATGATCTGGAGACATGAGTTCAAGTCATGGCAGCTGAATTCAGTGAGTTAATTAAATCTGGAATAAAAAGCTAGTATAAGTAATGGTGACCATGAAACTATCGGATTATCATAAAAACCCATCTGGTTCAAAATCTGTATTCCTCAAGGTTCCTGAATAGGAGCACTACTAACCAATCATGCACTCCATGGTTTTGGAAACAAGACTCTCATCCTTTCTAGGGATCTGCCTGTCAGAAACCACCTGGTAGTCACTGCTAGAAGCTTTGTACGCTGCAGCCAGAGGCCTCATTGCAGTTCTTGGTGTGTTTGGTGAATGTACAGTTGTATCCAAAGTGTTGATAGGAGGACTGTAGACTGAGAAGAGAGATCGATAACTTCTATCAAATGTATCCATAACGCTCTGGATAATAAAAAAATACTTGGTGCTGCTCTGGTATAAAAGGCCAGCCATTTTGGAGTCAGACACTTTGGGCCTAAATAAAGCAGAAGCAAGGTTGTATCTGTAACTCAGTTAAACAGTACTCATTTGAACCTTTATTGCATACATAACAGTGATCAATGCTACTAAAGCTGTCATGGACAGATGCATCTGCGACAGCTAGGTGGTGAGGATGAGGTCAAGTAGGTTTTTCCCTTTTGTTGGTTCTCTCTCACCACCTGCTGCAGGCCCAGTCTGGCAGATATATCCTTCAGGACTCGGCCAACTAGGTCAGTAGTGGTGCTAATGAGCCACTTTTGGCGATGGACATTGAAGTCCACGACCCAGAGTACATTCTGTTCCCTTGCTATGCTCAGTACTTCTTCCAAGTGGTATTCAACATAGAGTACTGATTCATCAGCTGAGGGAGGGCGATAGATGGTAATCAGCAGGAGGTTTCCTTGCCCATACTTGACCTGAAACCATGAGACTTCATGGGATTCGGAGTCAATGTTGAAGACTCCCAGGGCCTCTCCCTCCTGACTGTATACCACTGTGCCGCCACCTCTGGTGGGTCTGTCCTGCCGGTGGGATGGTGATGGAGGAGTCTGGGACAATGGCTGAAAGATACGATTTTGTGGGTATGACTATGGCTGTTGCTTGACTAATCTGTGGGACAGCTCTCCCATTTTGGCACTAGTCCCCAGATGTTAGGGAGGAGGACTTTGCAGGATCGACTGGGCTGGGTGTGTCGTTGTCATGTCCGAAGCTAGTGCCGAGGTTGATGTCGGGTGGTCCGTCTAGTTTAATTGTTAAATTATCCCGTAGCATTTTGTTACAACAGAGTGGCTTGCTAGTCCATTTCAGAGGGCAGTTAAAAGTCAACCACATAGCTGTGGGTCTGGAGTCACATGTAGGCCAGACCAGGATTTAAGGACAGGAGATTTCCTTCCCTAAGGGATATAAGTGAACCAGATGGGTTTTTATGATAATCCGATAGTTTCATGGTCACCATTACTTATACTAGCTTTTTATTCCAGATTTAATTAACTCACTGAATTCAGCTGCCATGACTTGAACTCATGTCTCCAGATCATTAGTCCAGGCCTCTGGATTACTAGTCCAGTAATATAACCACTATGCTACTGTTCCTGATACAGTTACTGTTATAATGTAGGGAAATGCCATCGCCAATTTGTGCACAGCAAGCTCCCACAAACAGTAATATGATGACCAGATCATTTGTTTTAGTGATGATGGTTGAGGGATAAATGTAGGCCAGGAAACCAGGGAAAACTCCCCTGCTCTTCTTCAACATCCACCCAAGAGGGCAGATAAGGCCTTGGTTTAACATCTCATCAGAAAGGCAGCACCTCCAACAGTACTGCACTGAAGGGTCAGCCTCAAGTCTGTCATGGATCTTGAACCAACAGTGCTCAGTCTCTGAGCCAAGAGTGCTACATACTGAGCCAGAATGAGACCGTGGAAGTTCTACAGCAGTCACAGTGCACACCACAAATTCCACGTTTTAATTTTGATGCAGCCTTATTGGAGTTACAAGGCACTTTGCCCAGACAGGATTGGATCTTTGTAGAAATACATTTGCTTTGGTTTATTGGATGAACACCGTGTCCTTGGAATGAACAACCCAACGATGTCCATTACAGGCAGCTCCCCACATTCACCTGGAGTTTCCTCTGGCAAAAACCTTTGCCTAGAAAATTAACTATCAAATATGTCTATCGAAAAGGCAGGAAATTGGGAGCATCTGGGAAAATCCAGCTGTTACATTACATTTTCTGTCGTTAAAATCAGATCAAAGGCAAAATAAAAGTTTATTACTGGTCTGACAGATCAACATGCTTAGAAGCAGTCCACGGCTATATGCTCTCTAAACCCTGCAGTGTATTCAGTCAGACAGGCAGGGAGACACAGGCAGGCAGTCTCTGACTGTGGACAGAATGAGGCAGCGATGGAGTCTGCAGCTGGTAGTGGTTACAAACTTTACTCTGCTCTTGCTGCCTTTCAAGAACCGCACTGTGCTACAGAGCTCACTGCACAATCGCTGCTGTGTCCTCACCATTCCCCATGGGATTTCATGCATCAGCGTTACATGGAATTACATTACAGCACAGAAACAAGCCATTTGGCCCAACTGATCCAAGCCGGTGTTTATGCTCCACACAAGCCTCCTCCCACCCCGCTTCATCTAACCCTATGCTTATCCTTCAATTCCATTCTCCCTCATGTGCTTATCTAACTTCCTCTTAAAAACATCTACGCGATTCGCCTCAACCACTCCTTGTGGTAGCAAGTTCCACATTCTAACCACTCTCAGGGTAAAGATGTTTCTCTAGAATTCCCTATTGGATTTATTAGTGACTATCTTATATTTATGTCTCCTGGTTCAGGTGGAAACAGCTACTCTACGTCTATGTAAGAATGCAAGACACGCCTGATGGGATCTCAGTGTGAGCTCACCTGTATTGAGCATTTTATTCTTTGTTTCCTATGATTTTCCTTCAAAATTTCACTGGTGAGATCCATTCATTCTTTTAATTAAAGACAAGTTGTATTGTGTCACAAACTTCCCTTTTAGACACTCTACCTCCCCTGTGGAATTTTCTTGCAAACCCACATATCTCTTCCTGCTTTAAAAGCCTCCGTAAGACTCATCTCTCTGCCCTCATTCCTAACTCACATTTTCTGTTTGGTATCCGGTTTCTCCTCTTTAAACATGGGGTTGAAGGTCCTCACTGTTTTGGGTTCAATGCTGGCACACCTCGGTTCAGGGCTGGATTTTAGAGCCCGACGTTTCTGCCAGGTTTACATTCCGTTGAAATATGCAATCTGATTGGGATAGGCCATTTCCTCAGCCTGCCCCATCACCGTAGTGACAGCTTGACTCCCACCTCAGTCAGCAGGCAGTAGGTTTTAGCTCATTATCCAAACTTACACTGTTACTGAGGGTGTGTGTCATTGCTGTTCTTTAGCCGAGATGTTAAACTCAGGCCTCGTCTGCCCATTCATAGAATGTTCCAGCACAGAAACAGGCCATTCAGCCCATTAAGCCTGCATCATTCAATATGAGCCATCAAGTCTAATCCCACCCGCCTCCTTGCTCATTATAACCGCTAATATTCCCTTTTTCCAAGCTACTATACAATTCCCCTTTAAAAGAAAATAACTTATCGACTTGTGCATGGCAGAGAATTCCACATCGGAATAACACCCTGTGTAAAGGGATATATCTGTCCTTTTTAGTTCTTTTGGTGAATATCTGATTTGTGTCCTCGGTAGTACCTCGCTATCCAGTGGAAACAATTTAACACTATTTACTTTAATCAAAATCTTAATTAGTGTGAATACCTCAACAGGTCACCACTTAACCTTCTAAACTCTAGTAAAGAAGAGCCCCAACTTCTCAAGTCTCTCTTCATTACTGTAATCCCTCATCCAATATCCTACTGAATTTATGATGCAGCTTTTCCACTTTTATATTTTTTCTATAAAAACAAGCCACCCAGACACCGCAATTTCAGGGCCATTGCCTTTGCTCCTTTACTCCATTTATACGGTGAATTTGCTTTCCCTATTATTATTTCCAAAGTGGTTTAATTCACATTGAATTGTATTGTTAGCGGCTGTGTTCTTATTTATAATTTACCTCTCCATTCAATAAGGTTCTCATTACCTTGAAAATCAGGTGTCACAGATTTATTAAGCTGACAGTATATGTAATAGGACTTAAAACATGTACTTAAAGGACAGAACTTACAATGGAGCCTGCGGATTTAGTCAAGTGACTTGAACATGTCATAGTTCGGAGCTCAGCATATAGGTTGATCAGTGATAGAGAATTCAAACAGGCTGCATTTAGACAGACTGTGAAAATTCACAGACCCCCAAGTCAAGGCTGCTACATGCAGTTCAGCATGTTGCATTAAGGCATCAATCACCTTGACATTTTAGGACCCTTGGGTAGTGAGCCAATTAAAAGGTTAAAAGACTATTAATTGAGCCAATAAGGTCAAAGAAGGCGAGTTCTTTTCTGTAAATTGATCCAGGTATAAGTACAGCCATTTTGACCATGTGGTCCCAGAAGGACAAAGACCTGGCTTAAAGCCAAGAACTTGTTACTGCTGTCTGCCAAATTAAAGAAGTTAAAACTACAATCGGAGTTCGTATTTCATTGGAAATTAAGAGATCTAACAATTTTGGCGTCACGAACACGATCGCTGAGGAAAGAAACTGAATTTTGGACATCGGACCTACATACTGAGGTAAGGACTCCTCTTTTTAAAAAAGTCTTCGGTCTAAATTCGCCTCTCCTTCTACGCGATTCCGAAAGCCTCCGGTTTGCGAACCCTCCGGTTGGTAGTCGGCTCGAGGTCCCATAGACGTCTAAACTTCGGCGGTGTGTTAGTTAATTAATCACCGACCTATTGATCGGCCAGAAAGCCTATGACTCGAGACCCCAGTAAATAACTCAGTATAATGGCAGCAGGAGATAAGAGCAAAGAATTGCCTACAACTGTTAAAGATGGGCAAGCACCACCTGAAGTTTCGCTAGATTTAATTCTCGAACAGTTGAAAGAATACATAGAGCAACAATTCAACTTATCTAAAACCTGTATTAAGATCGAACAAAAGTACGGAATCTCCAAAGGACAATGGTCCTTGGACGAGATTAAAAGGGTCTGGGGAAAAACAACCCGTATGAAAAATAAAGAGCGAACTAGATGGTCCCTAGTGGTTATGGGCCAGATTCGAAAGCGGAATGAAATTATAATGCGTTCCCATGATCGAGAACTGACCAGTACAAAGGATCAATTGCAAGCAGTTTGTGCGCAGCTGCGACAGAAAAAGCTTGAATTTGAAAAGCTGGAAGCGGAAGTTAAAGATCTTAAAGGTGAAATTAAAGAATGGACAAAATCATTAGGTCAAGAGACAGTAATAGGAAAAGGAAAATGTATTGATCAATTCCCAGGGTATCCATGTTTGGATAAATTAAAAGCGCAAACCCGAAGACACGACCGAGGAATAGATACGAATTCTGAATCCTCTGACGATACAGGGTCGGAGGATGAAGAATTAGGGGTGCGCTTTGCCCCATTTAAAAAAAGACGAGTTGTAGTCAAATCAGAAGAGACTGCGGATGAGGGCGGAACCAAAAAAAGGAAGAAAAGGCTGTATGAAAAATACTTAATTCATGATCCGGCAGACCCAGAGAAAATTGATAAATGGGCCAAGGAATTGCCCAATCCAAAGAAAGGGGGAGTGAAAACGTGGGACCAATTGGACCGCTTAAGAAATATATATCAACTTCATCCCTGGGACAGAGTGCAAATTTTGACCATAATGGTGTCAAAAACACAGGGAAGAAAATTGCACGACAAGGTAGAAGAAGCTTTTGGGGCAGGATGAGCAAGATTTAGATGCAGGATGGGAGGCGATTAAACACTGGCTGCAAGCCTTCAGTCCAGCTAAGACAGACGGGAAAAATTGCAGCCTGCCAACAGAAAGGAACAGAGGAGGTCCTGGAGTATGACAAGCGGTTTAGATGCATGTGGCTAGAACATTCGGGTATGAATAATACGGATGAGGAAATGGATGAACAAGTGTTTGGACCCCTAAAAGCAGCTTTCGTGGCAGGTCTAAAGCTAGAACTGTCCAAAATGCTTAAGGTAGTGTTACCGGACTGGGAAGGTAGAGGAACTACCTTTGCAGCATTGGTGGATCAATGTAACCAATTAGATCGGGATATGGGAGCTAAAGACCGAGCTGTACAGGCTATGGGATGGAAATCCCAGGATTCCGATAAACAGTTATTCGGAAAATTACCCGGAAAATGTCATTATTGTGGGAAAGAAGGTCATTGGGCCAAGACGTGCAGGGCAAAACAGAAAGGTCGTGGCTGGGGAAGAGGACGGAGTCAGGGATACAATTCAGCCAACAAACCAGGCTTGTCACAAGATAACGACCTCATAGAAGCATTTAAGCGACTGACAATACAACGACAGAAGGAGTTACTTGGGATAGCAAAAAACGATTAGAGCCCACCCTGGCCCCCCTCCTCGCACTAATACAACCAAGGGGAGATGGGCTATATATAACTGTGAGGGTGGGCGATAAGGATGTGGACTGTCTTTTAGACACAGGGGCAGAATTATCATGCTTACCCCTACAATATGGAGACTTTTTGCCGTTGGATGGTAGGGCACGTACAGCCTATGGAGTTGGGGGCCATAAAATGGAAATTAAAAGGACAACACCGGTACTTATAGGGCTGGGTCCACATGAACTAACCACGCCAGTCTGGATAGGTTCAGTAGATCAACCCCTTTTGGGAATGGACATTCTAATCCAAGTAGATTCATCGTTGCATTTCGAGGATGGTCGGGTGACATGGTCAATTAGAACTTTGAAGAAAGAAGAATTGAAGGAACACCCAATATGGGCTAAAGATAAGAACGATTGTGGCCTACTCCAGATGGAGCCTGCGTCATTTACCAGGACCAAGCCTCCATGCACTAAACAGTATCCCATCAGTTCAACTGCCATCGCGGGAATCTTACCGGTTATTCAGCAATTGGAGAAACAAGGGGTGCTTATTAAAACGCATAGCTCCTCCAATAGCCCCGTGTGGCCGGTACAGAAATCTAATGAGACTTGGCATTTGACTGTCGATTATAGGAAAACTCACCAGTGTATTGATCAAAAAGCTCCTTTGGTCGCAGATCCCTCCACCATTTTTAATGCCCTCAAACCGGAACATAAATATTTCTCGGTTATAGATATGGCCAACGGATTTTGGTCGGTGCCTCTGGCACCGGAGGTTCGACAGTGGTTTGCTTTCACGGTCCAAGGACAACAATATACTTGGACCCGGTTACCGCAGGGTTTCCACAACAGCCCTACGGTATTCCACATGGCTTTACAAAGCCATTTGGAAGAATTACGTCCTCTGTCATCCACAGTCATCCAATATGTAGACGATATCCTGCTAGCTTCAAACACGGAAGAACAGCATGAACAAGATTTACGAGCTTTGCTGGATCACCTTCGGCTGAAAGGACATAAAGCCAGCATCGACAAAGCACAAATATCCTAAGAAGAGGTTGCATACCTGGGACAAAAGATTTCACAAGGAAAGAGAAAACTTACCCAGGATAGAACTGCAGCCATTCGGGCTGCGAAAAAACCCACCACTATTCAGGAACTAAGGTCTTTTTTGGGATTGTGTAACTTTAACAGAAATTGGATTGACTCCTTCACACAGCTTGCTCAGCCATTGAATGATATTTTAAAAGGGAAATGTGCCTCTAAAGAAGCCATCACCCTCACAAAAGAACAGCAAGGGGCCTTCCTGAGTTTGAAAAAGGCTTTGTGTTTGGCACCGGCTCTGGGAATCCCCGACAGTGGTAAGCCATTTACCCTGTTTGTCCATGAGAAAGAAGGATATATGACAGCTATACTGATACAAGAACATGGGGATCGGCAAAGACCTATTGGCTATTATTCGGCAAAACTGGATGCGGTAGCCCTCGGATGGGAAAGTTGCCTAAGGGCCATGGAAGCTACATGTCGAGCGGTAATGACCACTGCGGGTCTAGTCCTCGACCAAAAGCTAATTGTCAAGTGTCTCCACACCGTACACGTTTTGCTGTCTATGAATAGAATGTCTCAGGTGACAGCAGCTAGATGGACCCGCTGGACAGCAGTTTTGGAAGTTCCTAATCTCCATAACATCTGGGTCAGCCCGGTTAATCCCGCAACTATGCTCCCGATGTCAGAATCGAGGGAGCAAGAGGAGGGAGAATGTGAAGAGCATGACTGCGTGGAGATTTTAAAAGAAACAGAAGAAGCAGCCTTAGCAGCAGAGGAGCCTCTGCACAACCCAGACCTCATCCTGTTTACAGATGGTTCCTCCTTTGTTGACAATGGTACCAGAAAAGCAGGATGGGCAGTTACAACCTTATATGAGGTAGTGGCAAAAGGATGTTTACCCTCAGGAACGTCAGCACAACAGGCCGAGTTACGGGCCCTGTCAGAAGCATGTCGAATAGCAGAAGGACAGACAGCTAATGTCTACACAGATTCGCGTTATGCTTTTGGAGTCGCTCACGACTTTGGTATGTTATGGCGGAAAAGAGGATTCCTCACTGCTGCTGTTACACCTATCCGAAATGGAAAAGAAGTCCGAGACTTACTGGAGGCTATACAATTACCTCAGGAAGTGTCCATCCTGAAGTGTAAGGCCCATACCAAGGAAAATACCACAGAAGCTCAGGGAAATGCCCTAGCCGACCAGGCAGCTAAAGATGCCGCCTCACAGGGCGTTCCTCCAGAAGAACCAACACAGATGTGCAGATTGAAAGCACTCAGGACTCTGGCACGAGACCTTCAAACAATGCAAGGCGAGTGCTCCCGAGAGGAAAAATGGACATGGATTGAGGCAGGAATTAAGCTATGCGAAGATGGTGTCTGGAGACAAAGAGTTACCGACAAGCCAGTCGCGCCACAAGCGCTTATGCCTTTTTTAGCCCAACAGATCCACTCGTGGGGACACTTGGCCTCACAACAGATGACGGCACGGTTCCAGAAAAGCTGGTGGGGTCAGGGATTTAAAAAACATGCCCAGTTGGTAACAGACTGCTGTGTAGTCTGCCAGAAAAATAATTCTGGACCCATCACGGTAATGCCCCAACTGAGGCCCCCTGCCCCTGTCGGACCATTCCAGCATCTGCAGGTTGATTATATATCTCTTCCTTCATGCCAAGGATACACTAACATTTTTGTCATGGTCAACAGATTCTCTAGATGGGTAGAAGCTGTCCCAACTAAAAGAGCCACAGCCAATCACACTGCAAAGGTCTTGTGTAAGGATTACATTCCCCGATGGGGAGTCCCGAGTACCATTGACTCAGATCAGGGAACACACTTCACAGGTGCTGTCTGCCAAGAAGTCTGTAGGTTACTGAACATTACGTAGGATTTACACTGTCCTTAACATCCACAATCATCAGGACAAGAAGAACGAATGAATCGAACTTTGAAACAACGGCTTGCCAAATATCACCAAGAAGGAACACCATGGCCCCAGGCACTACCAATAGTGCTATGTAGCATTAGGGCAACCCCGAACAGAACTACAGGTCTAAGCCCATTTGAAATTATAACAGGAAGACCCATGTCGCTGCCAGGAACTATCGATTTACGGAAAGCTGATGTTCACTTAATGAGTGACACTTTGTTATCATACTGTCAGAACTTAACCAATGCTATTAGTTTTGTTTCCCGACAGGTATCGGCAGCTTGGGGTAATCCACCTGCAGGAGGACACGACATCATCCCTGGAGTCTGGGTGTATGTGAAAAAGTTGCATAAAGAACCTTTGGGTGCCAAGTGGGAGGGACCTTATCAAGTGTTATTGACCACCCAGGCAGCTGTTAAAGTCCAAGAAAAGAAAGCCTGGATCCACGCTTCACACGTTAAACGAGCACCCGTAACTGAAGCTGAAATCTAATAAGGACAATTACTTTTTGCGAAAATGTATAAATGTACTGTATTATTGATTGTAGGTATTCTAGGCATAGGCCTACTTCTTACTAGCCGACCCTCTGCACCAAAGGGAAATAGTAGGGTAGCAAGGGAATTACATGTAAATACCTTTTTATATATGTCATACATTTATGCCAAACAAGGTAACATTTCTAGTTGTTGGGTGTGTGCACATATTCCTATTCACTCAAAGGGAGGGATTCCCTTAAGGCCAGTTCCCTTGAATATCTCGGAAATGGCTGAGTGGATAATTAATCAAAACAAAACAGGCAATGCGTTTCAGGATACGGAAAACTGGGCACATAAATGGAAGCAGGTTACAATCTGACTACCTTTGAAGGGAGATACCAACCGTGCTACAATAATTCCAAACGGCCCCCATTTTTTGCTATCACTAATACAACGGGAATAGGAAGACCAGGGGAATCGGTCTGTCTGATTAGAAACATCAAAGGAGGCCAAAATATGGGGTATAGTAACTGCTCCCGGAATTATAATATAATCAAGCCACGGAACCGTCCAAACTGGGCCGATGTGGGAATTCTTAACGTAACGGGGATTCTGAATAAAACAGATGGAAAAGCCTGGACAGGCCCCGAAGTGTTGCTGACAAAGAAACAGCTAACATTCATTGCATATAATGGCACCTATTGGGTGTGTGGTCACAAGACCTACCCTTGGTGGCCCCAGAATTGGATAGGATCCTGCTATTTAGCCTACATTGTGCCTTATATGTATCATATAAGGTCACTGTCGGAACATTTACAACGTCCTAAGAGAGCTATCACAGAAACAGAGAGGTTCTTTGCCATTCTGATCCCCGGGTATGGGACCGCCAAACTGGCAAGGGAATCCATTAACATGGCATCTGTTGTGGAACGGGTAGCCAATGATACCTCAGAGGCCCTAGTTAAAATCAATGCAGAAATGGTAGCAATCCGCACAGTAGCCCTACAGAATAGACTGGCCCTTGATTACATCTTGGCTGAAAAGGGAGGTACTTGCACCCTACTCGGAACTGAGTGTTGCACATATATCCCAGATAGCTCCGAAGAAATTACCCACTTAGCGGAGCATATCCAAAAGGAGGTAGAAAAACTTAAGCAACCCCCATCATTCACTTTGTGGAGTGGAGCCACTGAATGGCTAGGTTCAATAGGAACTTCATTGGTGGAAGGTTTAATTCTATTTGTTGTAATTGTTTTACTTTTATATTGTTTGTTTATGTTGATTAAATGTTGTTGCAACCAGGCGGCTGTAGCTGCTGTCCCGCAGGTGAGACACCTTGCAGGTCCCAGCAGACCGTCTGTACGTGGCACAGGAGTATGTTATGCTTAAGGGAAGGTTGTTTACTGGTTGAACTAAGATACTGATTTGGATTAAATTGGAATAAGGTTAATTAACCTACTAAAACCAGACTTCCATTGTGGCCACGATGGAACTCGGGTTGGTGTAAATTTGTGTGGAAGCTACTAGTCCGGACATGTGGCGAAATACATCAACAAATTTTAGAAGGAAACTCTATTAACATGTATGAAAGTATTTTGTAGAATTTTTAACCAGTGATACTTGATGTTTCATGATTCAGTTTGTGAAAGAATCAAAGGGGGGATTGATAGAGAATTCAAACAGGCTGCATTTAGACAGACTGTGAAAATTCACAGACCCCCAAGTCAAGGCTGCTACATGCAGTTCAGCATGTTGCATTAAGGCATCAATCACCTTGACATTTTAGGACCCTTGGGTAGCAAGCCAATTAAAAGGTTAAAAGACTATTAATTGAGCCAATAAGGTCAAAGAAGGCGAGTTCTTTTCTGTAAATTGATCCAGGTATAAGTACAGCCATTTTGACCATGTGGTCCCAGAAGGACAAAGACCTGGCTTAAATCCAAGAACTTGTTACTGTTGTCTGCCAAATTATAGAAGTTAAAACTACAATCGGAGTTCGTATTTCATTGGAAATTAAGAGATCTAACAATCAGACCTGATTGAATCCTACGTATCTGTTCCAACACCCACTTTTTATACCATCTTCTTACTCCCTCTACATGACAATCCACATGTTTCTGAATTATATGACAATACAAAAGTTAAGCTACAACCCCATATAAAGTGAATTTTAATGAGCTAGTCCCTTATCAATAACTTTAGTTTTCCTTACTTAATGAGTTATCTTTCTGAACAACAGCCTTACTTTGTTATCTTAGCGATAGTTTTGCTTTTGTTACGTGTAATTGCTATTCTACCTTTAATTATAAGTCTTTGATCGAGTACCATTCCGTACCACTCAATCTTCTGCTTCTACAGGAACTCCAAATAAAAAGGATGATGTATACCCAGATATTTATAGAATTATGCAGTACTTAACATTTAGCCACTTCCCTTATCTCGAGAGCCTCCTATCAACAAGAGCAGGCATTGACGACGAGATCCAACATTGCCTCCAGTGCGCCAGTGCAGCCTTCGGCCACCTGAGGAAAAGAGTGTTTGAAGACCAGGCCCTCAAAACTGTCATCAAGCTCATGGTCTACAGGGCTGTAGTAATACCCACCCTCCTGTATGGCTCAGAAACATGGACCATGTGCAGTAGACACCTCAAGTCGCTGGAGAAATACCGCCAACAATGTCTCCGCAAGATCCTTCAAATCCCCTGGGCGGACAGACGTACCAACGTTAGTGTCCTCGTCCAGGCCAACATCCCCAGCATTGAAGCACTGACCACACTTGATCAGCTCCGCTGGGCAGGCCACATCGTTCGCATGCCAGACACGAGACTCCCAAAGCAAGCGTTCTACTCGGAACTCCTTCACGGCAAACGAGCCAAAGGTGGGCAGTGGAAACATTACAAGGACACCCTCAAAGCCTCCCTGATAAAGTGCAACATTCCCACTGACACCTGGGAGTCCCTGGCCAAAGTCCGCCCTAAGTGGAGGAAGTGCATCCGGGAGGGCGCTGAGCTCCTTGAGTCTCATCACTGAGAGCATGCAGAAATCAAGCGCAGGCAGTGGAAAGAACGCGCGGCAAACCAGTCCCACCTACCCTTTCCCTCAACGACTATCTGTTCCACCTGTGACAGAGACTGTGGTTCTCGTATTGGACTGTACAGCCATCTAAGAACTCATGTTAAGAGTGGAAGCAAGTCTTCCTCGATTCCGAGGGACTGTCTATGATGATGATGATAACATTTAGCCAACCCAGACTGTGCAATTTGCAGGGCTTACCCCCTCTCAGTAACCTGGACCCAGTGTCCACATTGGTGGTTGATCTTCTCTTGCGAGATTTAATCATATCAGCGATCCTCTGTTCCACGGCTGTTAGTTGCAGCCTACATGGCGCAGCTCCTCCAGTTTTTGACCTTTCTCGGTTGATCTGTGACACCTTCCTCTGCAAAGATGAAAATAGAACTTTTTAAGAGAGGGTCCTTCTGCTGTGGTGGCCACACACACACACACACATTAGTCATATTTACAAATGTAAGTGCAGTGCATAAATAATATTATTTACAGTAACTGCTTGACCAAGGTCCTGCCACTTCTTTTTGACCTGCGTGCCGCTTCTTGGGGCCATGGCCACTGCAGTAACCGCTTCTACAACTTGGTCTCAAAGTTTTGCTTGTAGAGAGGGTTTCAGTTTATTTTGTCCCATTCTCCCTTTGTTCTCAAGCACATCCCATCTCCTCTCAATTATGTCTACCATGGGCTCAATTTCTTCTGCTGGAAATCTCTTGGCCCTGCCCCTTTGCCCCTTCCCCTTCTCCTTCCCTTGGATCCATCCTTTGCAGCTAAAATTTAAATGTCCAGATCCAGCTCCGATCCCAATGTGTTCTCACAAGCTCTTGATCCAGACCAGGAAGTTTACTGCAGATCTGCGGGCACACCCGTCACATAGAAAAAGTCAATTTGTTTTTCTGGCACAAGCTCAGAGACTTTTTGGCGCACACTTGTAGCTCCATCCCCCGACTTAACTTCAGGTACCGCAGAACCAAAATTACATTTTACTTTGCCGAAAGTTGCAACCTTTCTTTTCGGCGCAATCAGACACAAAAAAATCGGCCGTTAATCCTCCTGGGTGCCAAAAATTGGCAACATTGAGCACCATGAGTTTAAATCCCACCATGGCAGGTTATGAAATGAATTCAATAAATCTGGTAATTTCTGGAACTGGAAAAAAAAACATGAAAACTGACGGATGTTGTTCATCATAGGCAGTCCCTCGGAATTGAGGAAGACTTGCTTCCATTCTTAAAATGAGTCCTTAAGTGGCTGAATAGTCCAATACGAGAACCACAGTCCCTGTCACAGGTGCGACAGATTGTCGTTGAGGGAAAGGGTGGGTGGGACTGGTTTGCCGCACGCTCTTTCCGCAGTCTGCGCTTGATTTCTGCATGCTCTCGGTGATGAGGCTCAAGGTGCTCAGCGCCCTCCCGGATGCACTTCATCCACTTAGGGTGGTCTTTGGCCAGGGACTCCCAGGTGTCAGTGGGGATGTTGCACTTTTTCAGGTAGGCTTTGAGGGTATCCCTGTAACGTTTCCTCTGCCCACCTTTGGCTCGTTTGCCGTGAAGGAGTTACGAGTAGAGCGCTTGCTTTGGGAGTCTCGTGTCTGGCATGCGAACGATGTGGCCTGCCCAGCAGAGCTAATCAAGTGTGGTCAGTGCTTCAATGCAGGGATGTTGGCCTGGACGAGGACGCTAATGTTGGTACGTCTGTCCTCCCAGGGGATTTGTAGGATCTTGCGGAGGCATCGTTGGTGGTCTTTCTCCAGCGACTTGAGGTGTCTACTGTACATGGTCCATGTCTCTGAGCCATACAGGAGGGCAGGTATTACTACAGCCCTGTAGACCATGAGCTTGGTGGCAGTTTTGAGGGCCTGGTCTTCAAACACTTTTTTCCTCAGATGGCCTCAGGCGGATATTGTTAATACTCAATTGGATCACTAATGTCCTTCAAAGAAGGGAACTTGTCACCTCTACATGGGCTCCAGTCGTACAAAGTGTGGTTGACTGTTTATGCCCTTAAGATAGTCAATAAATACTGCCCACACCCCAAAATCAAATCTAACAAAGATTAACTAGTTTTCCATCGCTGTTTGTGGGGCATCGCTGGCACACAATGCCTTACCCCTTGCTTCCAATGTAGCAGTAACTTTGTGTACATTTACAACTCCGCCATTTAATTTATAACACCATACATAACTTGTATTGAAACAGCATGTTTAACATAGTAAACCGCCCCAAAGCGCTTCACAGGAGTGTTATAAAACAAAATTTGACACAGAGCCAAGGAGAAATTAGGGCAGATGGGCAAAAGCTTGGTCAAAGAGTTAGGTTTTAAGGAGTGCCTAAAGAGGAAAGAGAAGTAGAGAGGCGCAGAGGTTTAGGGAGGGAATTCCAGAGCTTAGGGCCTATGCAGCTGAAGGCACGGCCACTAATGGTGGAGCAATTGAAATCGGGGATGCACAAGAGGCCAGAATTAGAGGAGCGCAGATATCTCGGGGGGTGGGGGGGGGGAGGAGGGGGTGGCAGGGGGCTGGAGGAGATTACAGAGATAGGGAAGGGCGAGGTCATGGAGGGATTTCAAAACAAGGATGAGAATTTTAAAAATCAAGACATTGCTTAATCAGGAGCCATGTAGGTCAGCAAGCACAGGGATAATTGGTGAACGGGACTTGGTGCGAGTTAGGATATGGGCAGAGTTTTGTATGACCTCAAATTTACAGAGGATAGAACGTGGGAGGCTGGCCAGGAGTGCATTGGAATAGTCAGGTCTATAGGTAATAAAGGCATGGATGGGGGTTTCAGCAGGTAGTGAGCTGAGGTGGGGTGAAGACAGGTGATGTTACGGAGGTGGAAATAAGCGGTCTTAGTCATGGCATGGATATGTGGTCGGAAGCTCATCTCAGGGTCAAATATGACACTAAGGTTGCGAACAGTCTGGTTAGGCTTCAGACAGTTGCTACAGAGAGGGATGGAGTCGGTGGCTAGGGAACGGAATTTATGGTGGGGGCCGAAGACAATGTATAGTCATAAATGGTATGAACACTTCTTTCGACACAAAGCAAATTAGATTTGGGGATCCAGTATATGAGTAATTTGAGACATGATGGGCCCAAATTTTGGATGTCCTCCCAAAATGGCCCACTCCGAGAGGCCCGCCTATTTTTTAGAATAAAAAAAGCACCTAAAACCTACCTCGCGATTCTCCGAGTCCAGCAGTGCAACACAAGCAGCTGGAGGCGGAGCTACAGCCCTACACCAAAAAGAGTGCCAGCAGCTACGCATGTGCAGTGGAGGCTGCATGCGTGCGCAGTAGCTTCTGGCCCTCCCAGCGTGTCCTGTCTCTGGGCGACCCTATCCCTGGCCGAAGGGACATTGCCCCTATCCCGGGCCGAGTGACCTGCCTGCCCTTACCTTCTTGGCGGCGGGGCCCGCCCGACCAACACCTCCTTGGCGGTGGGGCCCACCCGAGCAGCACCTCTTCAGCGGAGGAACAGGTGAATCTGGACCTATGGTTTCCAAAGCTCTCCATCTCTGGGGTTTTCCTCGCCTCATGTCTGCGTCTGTTGTAGACTAATTGTAGAGATTGGTTGCTGTGACTAGTGAACTCCATTATCTTTATAACATGCGACTACCAGGTTGGTAGAAGGCTATCTACATGGACCTTGGTCTTTTAGTGCCCAGCAATTCCCACATTCTTAAGTCCTAATTAATAAAGGGCTGATTTTCCTGTTATGTGTGCTCCTTCCCTGGGCACAAAGCACGGGTAAAAGGGACCGATTCCCGTGATACCGGTCTGGCTCTCTTTGTTAACTCGGGATTTCCGGAGCTCTCTTTAAAGGGGGGCGGGGATGGGTGGTTGTGGACTGATGGCCATGTAAATCAGGCAGGGGGCTGCTTCCTGCCCCTCCTGCCTCAGTGCCCTCCTGTATTTCTGGTGGGGTCTGGATTAATGTGTGTGTGCTATCTAATTATGTGTATGTACGTGTATCTGGTGGTGTGCGTGCGCGCGCAGATGGTTCTGTGTGTATCTGATTCTGTGTGTGAGTGAGTGAGAGAGGGGTCCACTGAAGACTGATAAATATTTGGTGCCATCTAGTGGCAACAGTATCAGTTCCAGAATCCAGCTCAGACCCGACCCTGTGACTCCAGCTTCACTACTGGAGATGCATAGAATTCCACGAGAACTCGTCTCACCTTTTTGATAAAGTGACTGACTGCTCATGGCCTTGGTCCTGACAGCTCGGCACTGCACCCATTGCCACAAGTAAAGTCTGCAGGACAAGCTAGAGAGATGTCGATGAGTTTGCAATGCACTTTTCCACTTGATGAGAACCCAATGTGATATCGCATCGATTAAACAGATAGTGCTGTTCGACACTGTTTTGGTGTCACACAATTGTGAAATTATATTCCGTTTATACCATGATTCAATGATTGTTTGAAATCACAAGTTAAGTGGTTGTTTGAACACAGTTTTCACAATTGCTCAGGATGGTAGATGTAGGCTCGTGAATCCGACCATGCATGCACCTTGCCACCTCTGCACTCCGCCATGCAGCGAGTTACCAACCTCAGCCACACCCGAGGGAAGGTGCAGCTGGGCATCTAACCAATGGGAACAAAGAAAACCCACTTGGGTCATTACCTAACAACCAATGATAGAGTAGTGGTCACCAGCTCATCTATTGGATGAGAATGGGGTATCAGGCTAGCAGACGTGAAGATGGGAGATGGGGAAACTGAATGATATAAATAATAAACATTTGTTTGGCTCCTCCAATGACAGCTGCCATAGCAGTGCCCAAGAGAGAGAAACTGTTTCCTGTGGTAGGGTGAGCCCAGAACAAGGTCCATAATCTTAAAATTAGAGCTAGGACATTCAGGGGTGATGTCAGGAAACACTTCTTCACACAAGGGGTAGTGGAAATCTGGAACTTTCTCCTCCAAAAAAGCTGTTGAGCCTAGGAGGGTCAATTGAAAATTTCAAAACTGAGATCAATAGATTTGTTAGGTAAAGCTACAGAACCAGGCGGTTGAATGGAGTTAAGATACAGATCAGCCATGATCCAACTGAATGGCAGAACAGGCTCGAGGGGCTGAATGGCCTCCTCCTGTTCCTATGCAACCTGGGTGTGCAGTGGACACTGCTCCCATGTGGGTTAGTGGCCTCAGGGGAAGAGGGGAGAAAATGATTCTTGTTAAACACAATGCAGCGAATACTCAAATTAATGGTACCCTCTCACCAGCATTTCTCCCATTCAAGTCAAATTTTGTTTGGCTGCTGTTTTTAGTTTCAGGAAGTTGATTTTTGAAGGAGGTAATAACACTTTGGGCCCAAGTTTCCACACGATAAAAAACGGACGCCCCTCCAAGCTGGGCGCCCGTTTTTCTCGCCTAAAACGGCGCCGGAAAAAAAACGCGCGATTCTGGAGCGCTTTGCAGCTCCTTGTCTGTTTGGCGCGGCGCCTAGGGGGGCGGAGCCTACACTTGCGCCGATTTTGTAAGTGGGAGGGGGCGGGTACTATTTAAATTACTTTTTTCCTGCCGGTAACGCTGCGCGTGCGCGTTGGAGCGTTCGCGCACGCGCAGTGTGAAGGAAACATTGGCACTCGGCCATTTTTGTAGTTCTTTGTAGCTGTTTAATTTTTGAACATTTTTTAATAAAAGCACATTGCCATCAGCACATCAGCACATCAGCACTTGCAGCCTTCTCACTGTCTCCTTCCCCCCCCCCCCGCGGGAAGAACGGGTGCCTCCTCCGCCCCCCCGCGGATAGAACGGGTGCCTCCTCTGCCCCCCCCCCCCACGGGAAGAACGGGCACCTCAGGCTGACTGCAGCATTCTCCGTGCCTGAAGCACTTTCACACAGGTAGGAAGATGGTTTATTTAATCTTTTCTTTGCTTATAAATGTTTATTCAGGTTGGATTTATTTGTATAATATTTGTAGAAGTATAAATAAGGATTTATTATAGAATTTAATGAGTTTCCTTCCCCCCCCTCCCCCCCCACTTCGTTCTGGACGCCTAATTTGTAACCTGCGCCTGATTTTTTAATGTGTAGAACAGGTTTTTTCAGTTCTACAAAAATCTTCACTTGCTCCATTCTAAGTTAGTTTGGAGTACGTTTTCACTGTGGAAACTTTGAAATCAGGCGTCAGTGGCAGGACACGCCCCCTTTTGAAGAAAAAATTCTGTTCCAAAGTAGAACTGTTCCACCTGACTAGAACTGCAGAAAAAAAAATGTGGAGAATTGCGATTTCTAAGATAGTCCGTTCTCCACCAGTTGCTCCTAAAAATCAGGCGCAAATCGTGTGGAAACTTGGGCCCATAAAATCAAATCAGTAACTAATGAACCAAATTGTGTTATAATCACTACAGGCTAGACGTTCCACATCACATCGCCCATATATTGCCCAAAATGGCTGGCTATTGCCCATTTTGAGCAAAAAGTGGAAACTCAGACTGGAACATCGCTGGAAAATTAAGCCCCCAAGTTTTGGCTCACATCGTCGAGCTGATCGCTGAGGTGATCGCCTGCACATCGCCGAGTGGAACTTTCAGAACATTGCCAGCACATCGCCGGGCTGATCGCTCGCCGTGAACATCGCTGGATAATAGTTGCTTTTCCCGAGCCTTCCTCACCGAACTGGGCACTACCGGCGCCATTTTGAATGTTGGAAGAAGAGAGGAGGCAGCTAAAAAACTCGAGATATATTGTGAGTTATTTAAGGGTCTTTTACAGATAGATCCACTCACATTTATACTTATATTTAATTGTACTAATAATAGCTTAAACTTAACTTTAAACTTAAATTTAACTAAAAAATGCATTTATATCCAATGAAAATAATTATTGATAATGATGGGGCCTATACTTTCTCTGCCATTACTCATAAGTGCTCACACGCTGGTTTCTGAAAGGATCAATTGAAGAGGTGGCACAGTAATGCGGAGACAGAGGAGACAGAGGAGGCGAGCGTACAGCCAACGAAGGTACAAGGAAAAGCAATCTTACCTCAACTTGTCTGAAAACGCGTGTCTTAGGAGGCTGCGCTTCCGGAAGGAGGTCATCGATGAGATTTGCCAGCTTATCAAGGGGGATCTACAGCCTACCATCAGGACCGCACAGCCCGTTGAGGTAACGGTTACTGCGGCACTATCCTTCTATGCATCTGGATCCTTTCAGGCTTCAGCTGGCGACATCTGTGGCATCTCTCAGCACACCACACACTGCTGCATTCAGCAGGTGACTGAAGCTGGATGGACTTTATAAACTTCCCTATGACCAGGGAGGCACAGACCGGGAGAGCTTTGGGTTTCTCGAGAATAGCAAACTTCCCCAAGGTGCACGGAGCAATAGGCTGCACGCACATCGCCCTGAAAGCCCCTTTACAAAATGCAGAGGTGTTTTGTAACAGAAAGGGATTCCACCCCCTGAATGTGCAGCTTGTTGTCGACCACAACCAAATTATTATGCCAGTAAATGCTACATTTCCTGGCAGCATCCATGATGCACACATCCTGCGTGAGAGTGCTATCCCTGACCTGTTTGTCAATCAGCCAGAAGGTCACGATTGGATGCTGGGGGATAAAGGATATGGTCTTGCCAGCTGGCTGATGACCCCACTGTGTAATTCCATCACTGAAGCCGAGAAACGTTACAACGAAAGCCATATAGCTACAAGCAACATCGTCAAAAAGACAATTGGAGTCCTGAAGCAGTGCTTCAGATGCCTGGACCACTCTGGTGGCAGCCTACAGTACCATCCTGACCAGATCACTGAGCTTATTGTGGTGTGTTGCATGTTGCATAACCTAGCAACAAACGCCAGATGGGGCTGCTGGTCCACCTCCAGAAGGAGGGGAGACTGAAGAGCCAGACGGCGAGGAGCAAGAGGAGGAGGAGGAGGCTGGTGAGGACCTCGGGGAGGACAATCAGCCTGGCGATGAAGCCATGGTCCCACCGCTCCCCCACCCCCAGAAGACCAGTATCACTTGGGGGTTACGCGGCTGCAAAGCTGTTGCGTTAGCAGCTCATAAATGAACGCTTTGCATGAACTTACATTGGGGACAGTCACATTTACAGTTACAGTTACGGTTAAACAAAAGTTGCATTTGCGTTGAGTTACATTGAGTTACGTTTTAGCCTTGCCTGCACTGGCCTGGCCTGTCCATTGTTGTACAACATTTGCATTAATGCTTAACTTAACTAAACTTATGTTATAAGACAATGCACAACAATTGTTAAATTCAGTAAAATTTTTATTGCAAACAAAGAATTAAAAAAACATTTTTATCAACACCCCCCCCCCGCCCTCACACACACACACACACACACAACTATGAACGCACATTAGCAGTAACAATTTAACAATTTAATATTAACACTAAAAAATTTAACATGAACATGAACAGAATAAGCTAACATAGCAACAACACCCCCCTCTCTACCTGCGGCCATGTTTCCTCCGGATCCTTTTCCCCCCCGCACCTAAGCCCCACCCGCCTGTCTTGGTCCCCGGAGACCGAGACAATGCTGGCGTGCAGCGGGCGACGGAAAGACTTCCTGCCGTGGTGGGGGTGTTGGCGTGGAAGACGAAGCTGGCGGCTTGTCCTCCGAGTCAGGAGGAAGTGTATCCTCCGTACTCGCTCGAGTGCTCGGGGTGGTACTCTGACCCAACACGACACCTTGGGGTGCCGCGCCATGTTCAGCCAGCAGTGCATGCCGAAGGGCAATTGTTGCGGCTGTCTATTCACGCATATCTTCCAGGGTCTGCCGTGCTACCTCCAGTAGCTCGACTTGTACAGCAGACCCCTGTGAAAGGTCACGTGTGAACTGAGAGAACCCCTGGAGAAGCTCGCGACCTATCGCGACCGTCTCCTCGCACAGGGAGATCAAGCCCTCCAACTGATCGTCTGAGGGAGGCGATTGCTGACCTCGCTGACCTGGCCTCCGCGGGGTCGCCGTGCGCAATATAATGCACCTTGGTGTTGCCAGCTGCACGCCACTTGGTCCCGGTGCCTCTTCAGTCTCAAATGAGATGACCGCAGGTTCATCCCCCTCAACATTTGTCGTCTGCTGCTAATCCTCCTCCTCCTCCTCCTCCTCCTCCTGTTCACCAGGAGCTGGTGCAGGTGCTGGTTGCACCTCGACCAGCATCTCAGGATGACCTTAAAAGCACATTTGAGCTTATTACAGAGCTTATTAGAACATAACGGTGCACATTAACGAGAGACGTTACATATCAATACATTTCACTACCCCAGAAAGCTGTAGCGGCTGCATCCCCTGCTTCTTAAGCACAAAAGCTGCATGCGTGACATGACATGACATGACATCATTCGTATATTGCATATTGCATTATAATTACAGGACATTACATTACTTTTTAATATTGTTTGACACATTACTCACGAGATACATAGCTGGGTTTCGCCAGACCACAGGTGGTGGCCGATCGGCTTTCATGGCCCACCAGCGTGGCTGCACGCTCCTCCAGGTCGGTCAAAGGTTGAAGCTGAGCAGAGCCCCCCACCCCCGGTGAGCCTCTGCTCAGCACGGTTGTTAGATATCTTCTTCTGCAAATGAGAAAAGAGCACAGCATAAGCTAAATGACTAGGTAGTATCATGGAGACACAACAGTTTAAAATGTTACATGCTACAGCTTGACAAATATACATCTCTCTATACTGCAGCAGCCAGAGAGACTTCCATCCCATCAAACGCTCCCAGGGCAGGTACAAAACGGGTTCAATACAGATTAAAGCTCCCTCTACACTGTCCCATCAAACACTCCCAGGACAGCTACAGCATGGGGTTATTTACAGAGTAAAGCTCCCTCTACATAGTGCCAGGTTCAGAGCCCTGTCCGGATCTTAACATGGAGTTTATGTAATACATGTATGAATAACAAACTTAAATTAAATCCAGGAGATTCATTATTATAATACAATTTGCATCAGTACAATATAAAATGCAACTTACTCTTACTGCAGTTACCAAGTTGTTCCAACGTTTCCAGCACTGGTCCGATCCCCTCACCTCATGGGATGTTGAGGACACTGTTGTGTATGCATGCCTATTTACTGTGTGATGTCTGTAACACTGTTATGCAACACTGAATGTGCCCTTACACTGTACACACCTTGCCTGTACACCAGAGGGTGCTGCTGCTGGAGACCTAAGGGTTACCTGCACACTGCAGGTCACCCAGTATAAAAAGGAACACACAGCTTGTTGTCCTCACTCAGGAGCTGCAAATAAAGGACTACAGGTCTACACAGTTTAAGTATTATACCCTGCCTCGTGGAGTCATTACTAAAGGTGCCTACATACACCACAACTGGCGACGGGAATACGAGGTCACGAATTACACGCTCAACATGTCTAACCTCAGCAACTTCCAGCAATTTACAGAGGGGGAAGATTGGGACGCTTTTGTGGAAAGATTGGAACACTTCTTTATAGCCAACGACCTGGACGGGGACACACCGGCTACACTACCGAACAAACGCAGGGTCATCCTGCTTAGCAGTTGTGGGCCCACCATCTACGGTCTCGTCAGGGACTTACTAGCCCTGGAGAAGACAACCACGAAGAGCTATGAGCAACTTGTAACAATCATACAGGAACAACTAAAACCGAAAGAAAACATCCTCACAGCCAGGCACTGGTTCGACGCTTACCGGCAACCTGAGGGCCAAGAAATTGCCAAATATGCTGCACACTTAAGAAGACTAGCTGCACCGTGTGATTTTGGCGACCACCTTAATGAAGCACTAAGGGACATATTTGTCATCGGAATCGGCTACGAAGGCCTCCGACACAAATTTCTCCCGGCTGACATCACGGTTACCCTGCAGAAAGCAATTCAAGTGAGCCAGGCCTACATGGTTTCAGCCAGCGACTCCAGGCGAATACTGACCCAGGACTCTAAACCGACGAGAGCAGTGCACTGCATTGATACTTCTAAGGGCAGAAACGCTGCCCCGAGTCCCGCAACTCTGAGTCCGCCACATGGAGCAAACCGGCTAGCCCCGTGCTGGCACTGTGGAGGAAACCACAGGGCCCACCAGTGCCGCTACAAAGACTATGCATGCAAAGAGAAAAGGCACCTTCAAAGGATGAGCAGAAAAAGCTTTACTCACCGCGTCTCTGATGAGTTGGGCTCCGACACAGAGGAAGGTGAAGTTGCCCAACCCTTGAAGGAAGAGTATGGAACTCATACCTGCTCCACCGAAAGTTCTCTGTGGGCGATGAAAGTAGACGTCGACGGGGTCCCAGTTTCTCTGGAGAGTGACACAGGGGCGAGCCAGTCTGCGATGAGCCAAGCAACCTTTGAAGAACTTTGGATGAATCCCGCCAATCGACCACAACGGCAGCCTGTCCAAGCAAAGCTGCTTCCAGGCCTCCAGGCTCCAGCAATCGACCTCGAACATGGATCCATTGCAGCATCCAGAGGTTTCACTGTCCAGCTCGACTGCCCACAGCACCCAGGCGAAATCTCCGAGACCGAGGATCCAAACTCCACTTTCCGGGCCGGGGCAGCACTCCAAGAGGTGAACATCAATGAAAGAAATAGATTCCCAACATCCAGGATTGAAACTGTGGAAGAAAAGAGCACCACAGCCTACCTGCAGCAAGACCAGAAAATGGCTGCAGCACCACAAGCAGCAGAACCTGTAATCAAAATGGCCACCGCCATGCCACGCGTGAACATGGAGGAGCATCACGTGACACCGAGCGGCCAATCGGATTTGAAGGCTTCCTTAAAGGAGATCGGAAACCAAAGAAATTTAAAGGGGAATCAACTATTTGAGTACACGGACTTTAAAGCTAAAGATGCGATTAAAGGGTGCAAGTATGAAAATGTATGCAACAATGAATTGTGATGCTGGTTTAACTAATGTGACTAATGAGATGAATGCAGCTGTCAGTAAGGTTAAGAACAAGTTTGTTACGCTTAACAATAATGATAGAGATTGCGAAATGCCTAATGTAACCATGTCTGTTGAAACCAGGACACGCAAAAGTGATGCAAATGCTAGAATGTATAATGCAGGTTTGACTATGTGTGATCAGATCCAAGGTGTCATGTATATAGGTAGGACACTGCCAAAGGACATTGGGTCCTACAGGGACCATGCTGATGCCAATAAAAATCCCCCTGTGGGGGACCCCGAGGTCCAGCAGGCTGCCTGACCATGTAGCCTGGACCTTTGGAATGAATGTGATGCCCCTTGCAGGACACACACACAGCCAGTGAGAGCACACCCACTACAGGGACAGTGGTCAGTGGGCAGCCCAGCCACCACCAATGGCAACCTGCACCATATCAGCCCTACAATCCCTGGCCACCAGGGCCAACACCAGGTGCATGAGGCCAATAACCTCCAGCTTCCCTGGCAAACCCTGGGATGACCTGACCCTCATCCCAATTGGTGGACAAGGAGCCCACCCAGTATTGTGGCCCTGCTCACAACAACCCACATCACAGTGTATACACACCACCAACTGCTGCCGTGGCTATCCCCCTGAGGGATCCCACAACAGTAACACCCACTTGGTTTGTGTGTGAGGGAGGGGAAACATATGAGGCCAGCCTCAAGCACAGGGGTCACACCTGGCAACCACACAACCCTCACCACAACCTCCCATAGCCCACCACTGATCACCTCCCCTGGGCATGACAATAAGGATATGAAAAATGCTTAGGGGGGAAAGTGTTGTTGTGTATACATGCCTGTTTACTGTGTGATGTCTGTAACACTGTTATGCAACACTGAATGTATCCTTACACTGTACACACCTTGCCTGTACACCAGAGGGTGCTGCTGCTGGAGACCTAAGGGTGACATGCACACTGCAGGTAACCCAGCATAAAAAGGAACACACAGCTTGTTGTCCTCACTCAGGAGCTGCAAATAAAGGACTACATTCTACACAGTTTAAGAATCATACCCTGCCTCGTAGAGTCATTATTAAAGGTGCCCAAATTTTCTGATACACACAGGGTGGGGGTTTCTAATGTAACCCGACTTTTTAAAAAAGGAGGGAGAGAGAAAACAGGGAATTATAGACGGATTAGCCTGACATCGGTAGTGAGGAAAATGCTGGAATCAATTATTAAAGATGTAATAGCAGCACATTTGGAAAGCAGTGACAGGATCGGTCCAAGTCAGCATGGATTTATGAAAGGGAAATCATGCTTGACAAATCTTCTAGAATTTTTTGAGGATGTAACTAGTAGAGTGGACAAGGGAGAACCAGTGGATGTTATGTATTTGGACTTTCAAAAGGCTTTTGATAAGGTCCCACACAGGAGATTAGTGTGCAAAATTAAGGCACATGAGATTGGGGGTAATGTATTGATGTGGCTAGAGAACTGGTTGGCAGACAGGAAGCAAAGAGTGGGAATAAATGGGTCCTTTTCAGAATGGCAGGCAGTGGCTAGTGGGGTACCACAAGGTTCAGTGCTGGGACCCCAGCTATTTACAATATATTAATGATTTAGACGAAGGAATTGAATGTAATATCTCCAAGTTTGCAGATGACATTAAGCTGGGCGGCAGTGTGAGCTGTGAGGAGGATGTTAAGAGGTTGCAAGGTGACTTGGACAGGTTAGGTGAGTGGGCAAATGCATGGCAGATGCAGTATAATGTGGATCAGTGTGAGGTTATCTACTTTGGTGGCAAAAACAGGAAGGCAGATTATTATCTGAATGGTGACAGATTAGTAAAATGGGGGGTGCAACGAGACCTGGGTGTCATGGTACATCAGTCATTGAAAGTAGGCATGCAGGTACAGCAGGCAGTTAAGAAAGCAAATGGCATGTTAGCCTTCATAGCGAAAGGATTTGAGTACAGGAGCAAGGAGGTCTTGCTGCAGTTGTACAGGGCCTTGGTGAGACCACACCTTGAGTATTGTGTGCAGTTTTGGTCTCCTAATCTGAGGAAGGACATTTTTGCTATTGAGGGAGTGCATCGAAGGTTCACCAGCCTGATTCCCGGGATGGCAGGACTGACATATGAAGAAAGACTGGATCGACTAGGCTTATATTCACTGGAATTTAGAAGAATGAGAGGGGATCTCATAGAAACATATAAAATTTTGACGGGATTGGACAGGTTAGATGCAGGAAGAATGTTCCCGATGTTGGGGAAGTCCAGAACCAGGGGTCACAGTCTAAGGTAAGGGGTAAGCCTTTTAGGACCGAGATGAGGAAAAACTTCTTCACTCACAGAATTGTGAACCTATGGAATTCTCTACCACAGAAAGTTGTTGAGTCCAGTTCGTTGGATATATTCAAAAGGGAGTTAGATGTGGTCCTTACAGCTAAAGGGATCAGGGGGGTATGGAGAGAAGGCAGGAGTGGGGTACTGAAGTTGCATGATCAGCCATGATCATATTGAATGGTGGTGCAGGCTCGAAAGGCCAAATGGCCTAGAAGCACCTAATTTCTATGTTTCTATGTTTCTATGTTTCCTGTGAGTACCCCGAGTCAATTGGCCCTACCGGGACTGCACCTCATTGACGAGGGCCTCATTAGCTTCGTTGCTGAAAGGTTTCACTCTCTTTCTCTCCCCCTCAGAATCATGATGCATTTCAGACATAATATATAACTTTTAACTGTATATTATAACGTATAACGTATAAAGTATATTGCAGAGTATTTCAAATATCTGTAAACCACTGTAAACCTCTGTAAAACTCTCTTTCTCTTCTCTCCTCCAATTCACTGCCGTCTCGGTATCTCTCCTCTCTCTCCCTCTCTCTGCCCCTCCCTATGCCTTCTGTGCATGTGTGGATGACCCCTGACTTCCAGAAACATGGGAAAACCAGTCATCAAGAAAAAAAAATCGCATGCGCAGAAGTTCGTTGCTGGGGAAGCTTTTGCATTCCACATCACTGGCCATACGCTGGGCGCATGTCACATTGTCGACCTTTCGCATCACCCATTTCACATCGCTGGCCTATCGGCGAGTGGAAAATCGCGATCCAAAAAATGGCCGATGTTCCAGTGATCGGTAAGGCAGAGACATCGTACGTCGATGGAACATCGCCCATTTTTTGGACGATAGCCAGCAAAGTGGAAAGTCTAGCCCTACATTTCTCAGCCACATCATTCGCAAATAAAGGCATGTTTCTGACAATATATTGTATATTGTATTGGCCTGGAGCTTCCCTTGCAGCACATATAAACATGTTGAGAAAGTGACAGCTCTTCTGTAAGATTGTGGCATCAAGTAACAGTTTAATTTTAATATACACGCGGAAGTATCTCCTCACATCATCCCCCAAACATTTAATCAAACTGATCAGAGCCTCTCCTCTCAAACAAATAACGGAAAATTTAAAAATCCAGCTTCCCTCCGTTGTTTATCTATAAAGTCACAGTCCTGGAGAGAATACATTCTCCATACGTGGGCAGCAAGGTGTATTTTGATGGGCTCATCGAAGGACTTTTAATCCCACCACGATTCCTGCAAGTATTGCTTCAAGGAACGCTAAAGCCATGACCTAAGCAAGTTTAACTGGGACCGAATATAAAACTATATATGAGAAATGTGATATTTAGGGATTCAATGATGATGGAAGATCGATTGGTGAATTTGGGTTACTTTGACTGCAAGTTAAGGCACAATTTTCAGGTTGTGGTCAGAGATGTGGTCAGAAATCTCTCTCTTTATCAACTATTACGATAGAGTGGAGTCCATCCAGTGGTCAGTGGATATGCGTTAATAGTACATAACAGCCTCACACTTGGAATTTTTTGGGATATAGTTAGTTAGTGATAAAAGTTATATGCTGTATATTTTGCTCCTTTGGAAGTATTAGGTTCTCCCATTGTTATTTGTGATCTGCACCAGTCCAAGGAATGCTGGGTGTGTTTATATTTATTCCCATTATATCTGTGCCTCAAGAATTCAAAAATGTCACCAGGCAAAAACTAACCTATTGCCACATAGTGGTATTAATAATCAATTCACATTCTCAGGCAGTTATTGAGCTAATTTATTGTCATTTCTTGTGAATGAACAGTAAATGCAGCTGTGCAGTAAATGCAGGTGTGTGCGTAATAACTACAGGTGTGCAGTAAATGTAGCTGTGTAATAAATACAGGTGTGCAGCAAGTACAGGCATGTTGTAAGGACATGGATTGGGTCTGTGGTGGATCCATTGGTCAGGATCCCAGCTTGCATGTCATCGTGGAGCAGACAGAGGATGGTGACAAACTTTTGAGCGCAGCCGAAACGGAGGAGGAAGCTCCATAATTCTTCATGATTGGCAGTGTCAAAGGCCTTTATGAGGTCAAAGAAGACCGTGTACAAGGGTTGATGCTGTTCCCTGTATTTCTCTTGTAGTTGTCAATCCGTGAAGATCATGTCCATTGTACCCCTTAGTGGATGGAATCCACATTGGGTGAAAAGGGGCGCGTCCAACCGTGTGCCTGCGCAGAAGGGCACGATAATGTTTGTGCAGATAATCACTTTGATTGAAAATGTACTGTCGTCAGTCCTATTTTCCCAATCTACCTACTATTTTATGAAATAGCCTATAGCTCTTTCAGGGAGAGAGACTGTTAATCTTTCAACTCTGACAGTCAACCAATCACCAGTGTCCTTAGGACTTCAGGTCAAACTACTACAAGAGATACTAATGGTGAAAAGCAACTTTGCAGCTCCTAGCCTGCTGGGGCTTCAAAACATGCTAAGCACTGTGAAGCTCTGAAAATGTTAATGTCATAAAACATGTATATATTCTAAAATAGCAATGTTTTATACTGCCAGCAATACCACAAAGTTAGGGAAGAATTGACTGCATTTCTGCATTTGGGATCATAGAATAAATTGTGTTGGATTAGAGTAAATGATTGTTACCTCTAGACTTGACTATTCTGAAAGACTCCTGTCAGGCCTCCCACTTTCTACCCTCCATAAACTTGAGGGCATCCAAACCTCTGTGGCTCATGTCCTAACTCGCACCAAGTTCCACCCACCCATCACCCCCTGTGCTCGCTGACCGGGATTAGCTCCTAAATCGCACCATCCCGTTCACCCATCACCCCTGTGCTCGCTGACCTAGATTAACTCCTAACTTGCACCATGTCCTGCTCACCCATCACTCCTGTGCTCGCTGACCTAGATTTGCTCTGAACTCGCACCAAGTCCCATCCACCCATCACCCCTGTGCTCACTGACCTAGATTAGCTCCTAACACGCATCAAGTCCCATTCACCCATCATCATCATCATCATCATAGGCGGTCCCTCGAACGAGGATGACTTGCTTCCACGAGAGTTCACAGATGTTTCAATCCAGTCCTGAACTCCAGTTGAGGAGGTGAAAGATGCCTATGCGTGGATTTTTTTTTTAAACATGTAGTGACCGTTGCACATCAGCCACCACACGGGCTTGACAGAGCTAGGCCTTTATCCAGTCGCAAGGATTAACCAGGACGACTGGAGACCTGCTCTGCTACACGGACATAGAGCGCACACATTTCGCAGTGTGGGCTGGACTGTGCTGCTCCTGGGCCCTCGGCTCTTTGGGCCCCGAAACTTCTTTCGCCGCACCTCCGCCACGATGTTCCAGGGCCGGGCACTCCAGCTCTATTTATAGTCCCAACCTGCGGTGGTGTTCTCACACAGGTCGGGGCAGCCCACAATGTTGCAGGGTCTGGCACTCCAGCTCCATCACCCCTGTGCTCCCTGACCGAGATTAGCTCCTAACTCGCACCAAGTCCCACTCACCTGTCACCCTGAGCTTGCTGACCCAGATTAGCTCATAACTCGCACCAAGTCCCACTCACCCCTCACCCCTGTGCTCGCTGACCTAGATTTGCTCCTACCTCGCATCAAATCACATTCACCCACCACCCCTGTGCTCGCTGACCGAGATTAGCTCCTAACTCGCACCAAGTCCCATTCACCCATCATCCCTAAGCTCGCTGACCTAGATTGGCTCGTGGCGAAGCAACGCTTCAATTTTAAAATTCTCATCCTTGTTTTCAAATCCCTCCATGGCCTCACCCCTCTGAAATCTCCTCCAGCCCTACGACCCTCCAGGATATCTGTGCTCCTCTAATTTTGGCCTCTTGAGCATCCCTGATTTTAATCGTTCCACAATATTGGCCATGTGTTCAGTTGCCAAGGCCCCTCCCTAAACCTCTCTGCCTCTTTACCTTTCTGTCCTTCTTTAAGATGCTCCTTAAAACCTACCTCTTTGGCCAAGCTTTTGGTCATCTTCCCTAATATCTCTTTATGTGACTCGGTATCAAATTTTGTTTTATCATTATCATACTTTTATAGGCAGTCCCTTGGAGTCGAGGATGACTTGCTTCCACTTTAAAAGTGAGTTCCCAGGTGACTGAGGAGTCCAATGCATGACCTATCAATGGGATTAGACAAAGTCAACATGGATTTATGAAAGAAAAATCATTTTTGACAAACCTATAGGAGTTTTTTGAGGATGGAACTGATAGAATAGATAAGGGAGAACCAGTGGATGTAGTGTGTTTGGATTTTCAGAAGGCCTTTGATAAAGTCCCACATAAGAAGTTAGTGTGCAAAATTAAAGCACATAGGATTAGGGGTAATGTACTGGCATGGATTGAAAATTGGTTAACTGACAGGAAACAGAGAGTAGGAATAAATGGGTCTTTTTCGGGGTGGCGGGCAGTGACTAGTGGGGTACCACAGGGATCAGTGCTTGGGCCCCAGCTATTCACAATATATATATATAAATGATTTGGAAGAGGGAACCAAATGTAATATTTCCAAGCTTGCTGACGACACAAAACTAGGTGGGATTGTGAGTTATGAGGAGGATGCAAAGATGTTGCAAGTCGATTTAGATAGGTTGAGTGAGTGGGCAAATACATGGCAAATGCAGTATAACGTGGATAAATGTGAAGTTATCCACTTTGGTAGGAAAAACAAAAGGACAAAGTGTTATTTGGAAAGTGTCGAAGTACAGCGGGACCTGGGTGTCCTTGTACACCAGTCATTGAAAGCAAATATGCAGCTGCTGCAAGCAGTTAGTGTAAAGTCCTGTACCTGCAGTACAGATTCACACGAGGCACATACTGAAGTCAAGGTCACTCAGGACCTGCACCTTTATTACACAGCTCTCGAATGTCACACTTGCCTGAGACCTGTCCTAATATATCTGTCTGGGACAGGTATCCAGTGTCTCCTGCAAGTGCACCCTTGGTGGTAAGGTAAGCTAGTGGTTGCAGGTCATCTCTAGTTACAGTCATGTATAGCATGGTAAGATACAGTTATGTATAGTAGATACATGACATCACGCTCCCCCAAGGTCTTATTGTCTTTATAGGTTCAGTCTCTCAGTTGGTCTACGCTCTCGCGTGGAGTGTCTTAGTTGTGGTTCATTTGTTTGCCTTGGTACCTGTTTTTCTTTCGGTGTGATTGCTGGTATCTCGCCTGGGCTGTCTGTTTCGTTCAGTATGATTGTTGTTGTCTCACCTGGGCTGTCTGTTGGGATTGCCCTTTCTTTAGGTTGTTCCCTCTGTCTGTCCACCAGGTGTCGTGTGAGTTCCATATTGTAGTCTGCTTCTGGTTCAGCAGTGTTGTTGGTAAATCTCCTCCAGCAGGTTTGGCCATTGTCCATTTGTACCACCAGTAGCCTGTTTCCTTCCTTGCCTGTTACTGTCCCTGCAAGCCTTTTGGGATCCCTGCCATAGTTTAGCACAAACACTTTGTCCCCTATCTCATTCCACCTCCCCCTCGAATTTCGGTCATGGTACTCGGTTAGCTTATGGCGCTTTGCTTCAACGATTTCATGCATGTCTGGGAGGGTTAATGAGAGCCTTGTCTTTAAGGTCCGTTTCATCAATAGTTGCGCGGGGGGAACTCCAGTCAATGAATGTGGACGAGATCTGTATGCCAGCAGCAGTCGCGACAGGCGGCCCTGCAGCTTGGGACCTTGGATTTTGAGCATGCCTTGTTTAATGATCTGCACTGCTTGCTCTGCCTGGCCGTTGGAGGCCGGCTTGAACGGTGCCGTCCTAACATGATTTATGCCGTGGTCACTCATAAAATCTTGGAATTCTGCACTGGTGAAGCACGGACCATTATCACTGACCAATATGTCAGGAATGCCGTGTGTTGCAAACATGGTTCCAAGGCTCTCCACAGTGGTGGAGATGGTGCTCGAGTTTAAAATGGTGCATTCGATCCACTTTGAAAATGCATCTACAACTACGAGGAATATTTTGCCCATGAATGGGCCCCATAGTCTACGTGCACCCGCGACCAAGGTTTGGTGGGCCAGGGCCAGGGGCTCAGGGAGGCCTCCCTGGGGTCATTACTGAGTTGGGCACAAATGGTGCACTGTCAGACGCAGAGCTCCAAGTCCGCGTCAACGCCAGGCCACCAGACGTGGGATCTGGCTATGGCCTTCATGAGAACGATCCCCGGGTGCTCGCAGTGGAGCTCCCGGACAAACGCCTCTCTGCCTCGCAGAGGCATAACTACTCGGCTGCCCCACATCAGGCAGTCTGCTTGTAGTGACAGCTCATGCATGCGCCTGTGGAAAGTTTTGATCTCTTCGGGGCAGGCATCACGAGCCTCTGCCCAGTCACCAGTTAAGACACATCTTTTTACTAGGGATAACGTGGGGTCGCTGGTCGTCCAGGCTCTGATTTGGCGAGCCATCATGGGCGAACCTGTGGACTCAAAGGCATTGATTGCCATGACTATCTCACAGTCCTGGTTGTCAGACGCTTCCGTGGTCGCCAGGGGTAGCCTGCTAAGCGCATCGCCACAGTTGTCTGTGCCTGGTCTGTGCCTTATGGTGTAATCGTAAGAGGCCAGCATGAGTGCCCACCGTTGAATGCGTGCCGAGGCGTAGGCGTTTATTGCCTTGCTCTTGGATAGTAGGGATGTGAGGGGATTGTGGTCGGTTTCTAATGCGAACTTGGCCCCGAAAAGATATTGGTGCATCTTTTTAACACCATACACGCACGCGAGCGCATCCTTCTCCACCATTCCGTACCCGCGCTCCGCCCGTGAAAGTTACCTGGAGGCATAAGCTATGGGTTGTAATTTACCTGCACGATTGACATGTTGTAAAATGCACCCGACCCCGTACGCTGACGCATCACATATAAGAACTAGCTTTTTACCTGGATCAAAGAAAGCCAAAACACTGTTGGAACACAGAAGGTTGCGTGTCTTATTGAAGGCGCGTTTCTGGGCGTCCCCCCAAAACCAATCGCACCCCTTTCTGAGTAGCATGTGGAGAGGCTCCAGCAGCGTGCTTAAGTTCTGCATAAAGTTCCCAAAGTAATTGAGTAGCCCGAGAAAGATGCGCAATTCTGAGACATTCCGGGGCCTGGGTGCCAGGCGAATTGCTTCAGTTTTGGACTCTGTTAGGCGGATTTCATCAGCGGCAATCCTTCTGCCCAAAAATTCAACCTCGGGCGCGAGAAACAGGCATTTGGATTTCTTAACTCTTAGGCCTACCCGATCCAACCGCTTTAGTACTTCCTCCAAATTGCGGAGATGAGAGTCGGTGTCCCTGCCTGTGAAAAGTATGTCGTCTTGAAATACAACCATCCCTGGGATGGACTTGAGCAGACTCTCCATGTTGCGCTGGAATATAGCAGCTGCCGACCTGATGCCAAATGGGCATCGATTGTACATGAAAAGGCCTCGATGTGTGTTGATGGTGGTGAGTAGCTTAGACTCTTCGGTCAGTTCTTGCATCATATACGCAGATGTGAGGTCTAGTTTTGAGAAAAGTTTTCCTCCAGCCAATGTGGCAAATAGGTCCTCCGCTCTGGGCAGCAGGTACTGGTCATGTAGGGAGACTCTGTTTATGGTAGATTTGTAGTCCCCACAGATTCGTACGGATCCATCAGGCTTCATGACTGGGACGATGGGACTTGCCCAGTCGCTAAATTCCACGGTTGAGATAATGCCTTCTCACAGAAGCTTGTCCAGTTCATGTTCAATCTTTTTCCCTCATCACATAGGGCACAGCTCTAGCCTTGTGATGGATCGGTCTGGCATCCTGTGTGATGTAGATTTTGACTTTCGCCCCTTTGAAGGTGCCCACACCTGGCTGAAAGAGATGTTCAAATCGACTTAGAACTGTTGAGCAGGAGGTCCGTTCCTCTGACGACATGGCCTGAACATCATCCCATTTCCAGTTTAGTTTTGCCAGCCAGCTTCTCCCAGCAGTGCTGGGAGATTTCCAGGGACAATCCACAGGGGAAGTCGGTTCACTGTCCCTTTGTATGTGACTGAGAGCATGGCGCTGCCAAGGACTGGGACAATTTCTTTGGTATAGGTCCTTAGTTTGGTGTCGACCCTTGTGAGCTTTGGTTTGTCTCTTCTGTGCGGCCACAGCTGTTCAAATTGTTGAGCGCTCATGAGAGATTGACTCGCTCCCGTATCCAGCTCCATGTTGACGGGTATCCCATTGAGTAGGACCCTCATCATTATTGGAAGCGTCTTGTTGTAAGAGCAGTGGCCATTGATCGTGTTGACCCGCTGTACCTCGGTGTCCCGGGTACTGTCCCCACCGTCTTCTGGTCCGCTTTCCGACCCTTCCGATTCGTATACCAGCCGAGCTGCCGTTTTTCTGCACATGCGGGCCAGATGCCCTGTATAGTTGCAGTTTCTGCAAACAGCATGCTGAAATCGACACCCCCTTGATGAGTGCCTTCCCCCACATCTCCAGCACAGATCGCTTCTATTGTTTCCAAAGGATGAGCTGCTTCTGGCTGATCTCTCTTGAGCTTCTCTCAGTTTGTAGTTGATTGCTCGCATTGTGGGTTGATGAGGTGTGAACAGCCGTTCATGTGGCCCTTGATGGCTTCTGGCACCACTGCCTGCTGTTGAGGGCCTGCTCTCCTGCCTTTGTCTGTGTGTGGGGGTAGCGGATTGTTTCACGCTGTGAACCCCTTGTTCCGATGTTTTGTTAGTTGTCGTACCCGCAGTGTAGATCAACCTCGTTTCTTCTTCTCCTGACAAGAATGTCTGTGCAACCAGTGCTGCTGCCTCTAGGGTCAAGTTCTTGGTCTCTATGAGCTTTCGGAATATGCCTGCATGGCCTATTCCCTCAATGAAAAAGTCTCTCAGTACTTTTCTCCTTAGTTCATCGGAGAGCTCACATAAGCTAGCCAACCTCCGAAGTTCCGCCACGAAGTCAGGTATGCTCTGGCCCACACAGTCGCCAGTTGTAGAACCTGTGTCTGGCCATGTGTAGGCTGCTCGCTGGCTTCAGGTCGTCTCTTACCAGTGTGCTCAACTCTTCAAACGACTTGTTTGCTGCTTTCTCGGGTGCCAGCAGGTCCTTCATTAAGGCATATGTTTTCAAGCCACAGCTGGTCAAGAGATGGGCTCTTCTCTTGTCTGCCTTATCATCGCCTAACCAGTCTTTGGTTATGAAGTTTTGCTGGAGCCTTTCTATAAAGTCCTTCCAATTATCTACAGCATTGAATTTTTCATCTGAGCCGTTGGTCGCCATTCTGTGGATTCTGTAATCCCGTAACTCGTTGCCACTGTAAAGTCCTGTCCCTGCAGTACAGATTCACACGAGGCACATACTGAAGTCAAGGTCACTCAGGACCTGCACCTTTATTACACAGCTTTCGAATGCCACACTTGCCTGAGACCTGTCCTTATATACCTGTTTGGGACAGGTACCCAGTGTTTCCTGCAAGTGCACCCCTGGTGGTTAGGTAAGCTAGTGTTTGCAGGTCATCTCAAGTTACAATCATGTATATCATGGTAAGATACAGTTATGTACAGTTGTGTGAGATACATGACAGTTAGGAAGGCAAATGGTATGTTGGCCTTCATTGCAAGAGAATTTGAGTACAGGAGCAAGGATGGCTTACAACAGTTATACAGGGCCTTGGTGAGACTGCACCTGGAGTATTGTGTGCAGTTTTGGTCTCCTTACCTAAGAAAGGATATATTTGCCATAGAGAGAGTGCAGCGAAGGTTCACCAGACTGATTCCTGGGATGGCAGGACTGTCATATGAGGAGTGATTGGGTCGACTAGGCCTGTATTTACTCGAGTTTAGAAGAATGAGAGGGGAACTCATTGAAACATATACAATTCTGACTGGGTTGGACAGACTGGATGCGGGGAGGATGTTCCGCCTGGCCAAAGACCGCCGTAAGTGGAGGAAGTGCATCCGGGAGTGCACTGAGCTCCTCGAGTCTCGTCACCGAGAGCATGTAGAAATCAAGCGCAGGCAGCGGAAAGAGCGTGCGGCAAACCAGACTCTCTGCCCACCCTTTCCTTCAACTACTGCCTGTCCCACGTGTGACAGAGACTGTGATTCTCATTTTGGACTGTATAGCCACCTAAGAACTCATGCTAAGAGTGGAAGCAAGTCTTCCTCGATTCCGAGGGACTGCCTATGATGATAATCCTGATGAGACAACTCCTGCAATCTGCTTGTAACATCAGTGGAGAAGGCTGATGCTGGAATGTATTATTGTGCGTATTGGTTTCCATGGTGAGAGAGCGCTGGGGAAACCTGCACAAAAAACGAGAACTGCACCTTCCTCCTTCTCAAGCAGTTAAAACACAATCCACAAGTGCAACGTTTTGAGATTTCCATTGCTGATATCAAGCTACATATTTCTTTCCTTGTCAAATAAGCAAATGCAGAGAGTAGAGAAGGTGACCCTAAAGGTTGATTTACCAAATTGAGATTAATAGGCCGAAATTGCTCCACCCATTAAGACCTCTGGTCAACTGAAAACGATGGCCACGGGGTGGCGCGGAATGGCCGCCGTCTTGCGGCGAACTGGCCGACGTTCGCGCAATTGCCCTCAGGGGTTTTTGATGCGGTATGCAGATCCGCCTCGCTCCCCCCACTCCTGCAGATGCGTCCTTAACGAAGTCATTAGAGCATGCACCGCTGCCACTCTGCTCCGGAAGGTAAATTCAGGTGAAAAAGTCTTCCGGCTATCTGTCGGTGCTCCCCGACAGTTTTTTGGGTCAGTACGCAGTGCTGGCTCAAGACCGCCAGCGGACTTTAAAGGAGTGTTGCGTGTATCTTCATTTTTTTGGCCAAGATTTTTTCAGTCTTTTCACAGGTTTACTAGTTGCCTTGTTCAGAACTGGATTGAGTGCTAGCGGGCTAGGGTTCTCAATCTTGACAACACAGAGCCCTCATTGTGGAGCTTGTGTTTGTGTAAACAATGGGCTGAGTGCTGGCAACAGAATGCCTTCTGCACATTGTGCGTGGCAGGGAGGCACGCAGGAGCAGGCTCCGCCATCTCCAACGGCTCCAGAAGCAGCGGGCAAGGGACGAAGAAGACATGACTGCCCAACATACAGAAGGCCATGAAGATGGTGACAAACCTCCACCCAGAGAGGTGGGCCAGGAAGGACCTGGCATCTGGAGAAAGGTCAGGTCGCTGAACCCCCACAGCAGACAGTGGGAAAAATCGAGAGAAGGCAGGATGCACATAGGCAGATACTTGTCAGCAGCAGGCTGCAGAGGGTGAGGAGCAGCAAGAGCATGAGGAAGAAGGCAATGAGGCAGCTGCTATAGGAAGACATGAGCAGAGATGTGGCGGGACGAAGGCCCTATCGTGCAAGGGTCTACAGCCAGCAGTTTTCGTTCATGGACCTGACGGATGACCAGTGTTTCCAGAGACTTCAATTCCGGAAGGAGAAAGTCAGGAAGCTGTGCAATCTCCTGCAGCCAGACCTCCAGCATCGGACAAGGTTGAGGACAGCTCTGACCATTGCACACAAAGTGACCATAGCACCCAATTTCTATGCCACTGGCTCTTTCCAAGCTGCTACAGCAGACATATCGAACATTTCGCAGTTCGCCACACATAGCTCCATCCGTCAAGTGACAGATGCTCTCTAAGAAAAGGAGCGACTACATTTCCTTCCCGATGAGCAGGGAGAAGCAGTTGGAGCGGCAGACCGGATTCATGCGAATTGCGGATTTCCCCAGGGTTCAAAGCGCGATAGACTGCACCCACGTCGCATTGAGGGCGCCGTAGAACAATCCCGAGATGTTCAGAAACCGCAAGGGATTCTATTCCCTCAACGTCCAGCTGGTGTGCGATCACCACCACAAAATCAGGGCAGTTGATGCTCGGTATCCTGGCGGCAGCCACGCTGCTTTCATCCTGCGCCAGACCGGTGTGCCCGACTGTTTGCTGGGCCAAACCAAGATTGTGGCTGGCTCCTAGGCACAAGGACTACTCACAGTGCACTTGGCTGCTGACTCCCCTTCGCAATCCAGGACTGTTGTGCAGGAGGCCTACAATGACTCTCATTCAGCCACCATATGCATAATTGAGCAGACCATCGGAATCCTTAAACAGAGGTTCTGTTGCCTGCACCGCACTAATGGAGTGTTGCAGTATTTGCCTGAGCGGGTCTCCCTATTTGTGGTTGTCTGCTTGCTGCTTCACAATCTGGCAATCATGAGGATGAGCCACCAGTACCTCCGGAGGAGGAGGACCAGGATGCTGGTCGCCAGCCATGCAGGAGGCAGCATCACCATCCAAACCCTGCAAGGGAAGTGCAAAACCGTCTCATTTCTGCTTGTTTCCGATGACTTCGTGCCCACTTCACCCTTCATCTTTGCATCTCCATGGCCAAACCTTTCGCATATCATTGCCCATAGTGAAATGATAGACCTGCACAGGTATGGGAACACAAAGTAAAGATTTATTACACAATAAGGAAAGGTGCAAAAAACAAACACATCATCATTTATCACTCTTGTGCATCTCCTTATAACCCCTCCTACGCAAACCTATTCTCAAACTACGCCACAGTGTCTTCCCTGTGATGTATCATGGGTCTGAGAAGGCTGCTGTGTTTCAGGTGTACAAGCTACAGATGTCCTTCGAGGATGCCCTCGATCAGCTCTGGCCCTCGAAGGGCCGGCTGAGACTAGTCAGCACCCTCCTCGGTGCGCTCAGTTGGCTTTGGCTCAGGCGAGTCCATGCTTGTCGATAATGGTGGAGTGACAGGGGTCAGGATTGCTGTGATCCTGAGAGAGCACACACATCAGCATTCTGATCTGAGGAGCCTGCGCCACTCCCCCGGGGCATCACATCACCATCGCCACCAATCTGAGGGATGCACAAGTCGGTGGTGTGGCGCGTAACCGGATAGTCTCCCGTGGAACCAGTCACGATGGCAACAGTCAGCTCTCGCATTGCATCCAGCTGAGACTGCATGAAAGCAGACACAGTCTCGATGTCACCAGAGACAACAGCAGTAAGTTGCTCCGTGGCCTGTTGCCCAGAGTGCATAAGAGCTTCTGAGCTTTCAGGGCAGCGGCATCCTATCCAAAGCAGCACTGATATGCTCATTCCCTTGCTCCTCTGCTGTAATGGCAGCTGCCACATCCCCAACGAGTCATGGCATCACAGCTGGATCTGCACGGTCACTCTGGGAGTCCACCATCGCCTGCACACTGGCAATGATGGGCTTCATGGTGTGCGCAGGGCTGTCCACAATGCAGGAGGCAGACTCCTCCACACTTGCGACAGGCTCTCCAGCACCCTTGCCATTTCTCTCAACATCTGGGAATGCATGGCCTCCACCCTTCTCACATAAATCCCAACATCGATGGGATTGTCTGAGTCCTCTTCAGCAGAACTCACATGCGACCTTGCCCCCCGGAAAGACGGCGCCTGAGGTTGCCTTGTCCCTTGACCATGCTGCAGCCTGCTAGGCCCCAGTGCATCACCCAGTGCAGACCCCTTTGCTAAGTCTAACATTCTGGACCGCGCACTCCCAGTATCTGAGCTGGCTTGTGCGAGTGTAGGAAGCAGTGACGTGGTGCTGCCAGAATGTCCCCCTCTTCCTCGGCCTCATCGGACATGGCACCAACATATGGAGTGGTCTCTAGGTGTCGTCGTGGCTTGCACTCCCAATGGCCTCTAGGGTGTCGTCAAGTCTATTGCTGCCAGTGGCCTCAAGGCTTTTGTCCTGGCTTTGCCTCCCACTCGCATCAGCGGTCTCTCCCTGGCTTCGGCTGCCAGTGTCCTCAAGGCTGACATCATGGCTTTGGCTCACACTCGCATCAGTGGGCTCTCCCTGGCTTTGGCTCACTCTCGAGTTCTCATCTGCAATCATAAGTGACACAAGGGCTGCCGTGAGGGTGAGGTAGGGCATTGCAGCATGCAGCCTGCAACTTGCACACTATCATAAGCAAACGCATGGTAGGCGCTGGTACTTTCAAGGACAGACAGCATTAAAGAAAGGCCTTCACTTACCGATGCCGCCCCCAGTTTGATTGGCATGATCAGCGGCCACAGGGAAGGCAACCTGTGGGTCCACTAACCTCTGAACCCTTTCTTCGAGGTGTGTGAGCTACTGGATCTCTGGCTCGCCACCACCAGTCCTCTGTTGCTCGACACGGTTGTGAGAAACCTTTGCCTGCAAAATAAGGCTTGCTGAGTGGCAGTTTCATGAGGCCTCAGCAATGAGTGCACAAGTGTGTGTCTATTACATGCAGTTGTAGTTCTGACATGAAAGGGAGTATATGGGCTAAATTTTCCTTTCATTTTCGGTGTGTTCTCGGCGATTTTCTTGGTTATACAGCTGTTTTTCCACCCAAGAAAATCGCCAGGGCCTAAGTTTTGTTTCAACGGAAGCCCGTCCAGATCACTGAGGGAACCGCCCTGTAAAAGCTGCTTAAACAGAGCTGTAGGTAAGTACTCTGCAAAGAAAGGTAAGTTAAAGGTTCTTTCTTTATTTTTTCTTATTTTAAAATGATGATTAGGTGTCAAAGTGTCTTGGGAATGTTGTTTAACTTTTTTTTGTGAAAATTAAAAAACAAAATTTTCCCCCCTCCCCAGGCCCAACCGCAGCCTCGGACAAAATTTTAAAAAAATACCCATTTTACTTAGTTTTCCCTTAACTACCGAGAAAACCACCGAGAATAATGGTGCAAGATCCATTTTTTCACCGAGCGATTAGTTTTAATTCGTTTTAACTTAAAAGTGGAAATTTTCGCTAGCGTTACTTACCAAACATTAGTGGTTTTTCTGGACGGGCATTGAGGGGCTCTCGGGAAAGTCTAGCCCTATATAGTGAAGGTTGGAATTAAGAGAAGGTGAAGGAGAGGTTCGCAGATGGAAGGTGAGGAGTTGGTGGAACATGTACTCATTTTCATCAGCCGAATGATGTCATTGAGCCTTTTGCGGCATTGGGTGGCGGTGTGGTTATGAATGGAGGTCCCCGAGACCTCCACAGCGATCTCTCGCCAGGCATTAGTGAAGACAGCGCGAGTCGATCTGCCTGTGTTGGGGTAGAGAACGCGCCTCCTTCCCTCCACAGCCTCGATGAGGGTCTCCAGTTCCGCGTCCGAAAATCTGCTGGCCCTCCTCGCTCCTGCTGGATTCACTATGCCCGCGATTCAAACTGCTTTCCTGCTCAGGTCCGAGCTGCAAACCCCACCCTTTAAGACGGCCAGGAACAGCTGGCTCGTTAGCAGCAAATCGGTAGTAGCTGAATTTGGTAGCCCAATCGGCCACTGTGCACCCACACCGCTACAAACAGCTGATTCCCACCACCAATACCGCTCCATTCCTTTTTTTCAGCATCGCAACGGTAATGACCGGCAAAAAGCGGTAGGTGCGCCCCATTTCGGGCAGAGGTGAATTTCTACCCCTAGGAGTCTCAGATATTTGGATCTTAGAGGCTAAGAGGGACTTATAGCTCAAAGGGAAAGGATGCAGCCATGGGTCAGAATTCTGCTGATGGTGACGATCTGAAAACCGAGAATCAAGTTGATTACAGCACAGAAACAAGCCATTCGGCCCAACCAGTCCTTGCCGGCTTTTATGCACGACTTGAGCCTCCTCCCATATCTAACTCCATCAACATAACCCTCTATTCCTATCTCCCTTATATGCTTATCTAGCTTCCCCTTAAATGCATCTCTACTATTCACCTCAAACTACTCATTGTGGTTGCGAGTTCCACATTTTTACTATTCTCTGGATAAAGAAGTTTCTTCTGAATTCTGTATTTGATTTCTTGGTGACTATCTTATATTGATGACCTCAAGTGGATCACTCTGATGGAGCTGTTAACTTGAGCTATGGGTGCACATTACAAATTCAGGTTTGCCATTGATACCTGTTCCAGTTCAGTGGCATCAGTCACTCCTGTTAGTAGACCCCATGGGCTAGATTTTAGGCTTTTATGTTTTGGGAGCGAAAATGGCATTGGGGCGGGAAAGTTAGTGGCCGGGAATAGTTTGCGCCTTAGTAGGTAAGTTTGGGCATCTGGGCCCTGCGTCAGGGGGTACAGCGCTAAGGAGGTGTTATACACCTCTCTTAGCGCAAGGATGGAAAACCCCCGAGCTAAAGAACTGGGCTATGAACGCTCCGAGAGATGTCTGCAGTGGGTGGGGGGGGGGGGGGGGGGCAGGGGAGGAAGGGGGGAGGGAGAAACCTAAAAAAAAAATCCACAAAAACATTCCCAAACCATTAAAAGAAAATACAAACACACTTGTCTTAGGAGTCCATTACTCACCTCTTCACCGATGGGATGGTTGGACCGCCCTGATTTCCCAGGCGGTCATTGCGGAGCGCACTGCCGGGGCGTTGCACACCAGCGCAGCTCAGTGCCGCAGCAAAACCGGACCCAAGGATCGCTGCAGGGCGCTGGACGCTGACCGCCCGCCCAGAAGACCTCACCGCTGCCGCTCCGGGATTGTAAAACAGAGCACAGAAGACCGGAAAATGCAGCCCCTTTTGTAAATATAGGTTTACCAGGTAGAATAGCCATAGTAAGCTTTTAATATAAAATATATATCCACATATTAAAGACTTATTCTGTAATGACTATACAAGATCGGACCTGGAGTACAGGAGACATTACCTCATTAACTGTTTGTGAGAGGAGATAAGAAATATAGTAGGTATATAGTAAATCAGTCAAGGAGACTAACCTGGCATGAATTGGGCTGTGTACCCAAAGTTGAAAGAAGGGAGTGCAGTAAAAAAAGCCAAGGTGGCTGTCAGGTTATATACAAAGACAAATTAGATATAAACAAAAATGTTTCGATAAATTGAAGGCACTTAATATTCAACTAAACTGAGTTGAGTACAAGGATCAACTAAAGAAAACGAAGGCTGCTATTATATCAGCATAAAGGCTAATGGAATAAAGGATAGTAGGCAACTATGGAAATAATGGAAAAGCTTTTTAGTTCTGTGAAGAGTCATAGAACCGTCACAGGCTGAATTGGGCCATTGAAGAATGTCCAAGGTAAGGTTACAAAGGACTCACTGGGTATGGTGGAAATATTAAATTGGTCTTCACTCTTGAAGATGAATTCTCAACTATTAGAATTTAATAATAATACTAACAAAACTAGTTATATTAACATAGATGGAACATTTTTTTTTTGGAAAGAATTAAGAACTTGAAAATAGATAGAGCAGCCTATAGCCTGTATTTTTAATAGCTCACTGCACTCTGGAATGGTTCCTATAGACTGGAAGGAGGCTATTGTAATCCCCATCTTTAAAAAATGTGACAAGACAGTCCCTGGTAATTATATGCCCATTAGTTTAACATCAGTAATAGGCAAGATGCATGAAGGAATCATTAGGAATGCAATATATGAGTGCTTGAATAAAGAGGGACATATTATGGATACCCAACTTGGCTTCATAAAAAGGCCATTCTAGTGAATACATCTTTATAAAGGTACATGAGCAAGGCCGTGAGGTGATAGCTAGAGCAAGTAAGGGGAGTATACACAGGACAATTGAGAATGACGAGGCATACTATTTTGTCCTTGTACAAGACCTTAGTCAGTCTGCACTTGGAATACTGTGTCCAGTTTTGGTCTCCTCACATGGTGACTTTGGAAAGGGTGCGGAGGAAGGCCAATAGACTAATTCCCAGTTTAAAGCATCTTAGTTATCAATAGGCTAAAAGAGTTGGGATTTTACACTTTAGAGAAGCGTACTTAGAGATGATCTGTTTGAGGCTTATATGATAATGAAGGGAATAAATTGTGTTCAGTTAACAGTTTGTTTCAATTAAATAGGTTAGGGAAGACAAGGGGTCACAAAATTAAGTTGTACACGGTTACATTTAGGTTAGGTGGTAGTTCTTTTTCCAGAGAATTATGGAACAGGCTGCCATCTCGTATGGTGAATTCCTTCAAGTGAGAGCTGGACCTGTTTCTGGCTGAGGCAGAGATCACCTCTTACAGAAGATAGGTACTGCAGGGAATTCAGGGCCAGAGTAATCTCCTGGACTAGTTTCAATCGCCTAGATGGGTCGGAGAGGAATTTCCCAGATTTTTCTCCCCCAAATTGGCCTGGATTTTTCAAAATTTGTTTTGCTTCTCCCAGGAAATCACATGGTTTCTGGTGGGGTGTATATATTGTAATACACAAGGTATCACGATTGTGTGGGTCAGGCTCGATGGACCAGAGGGTCTTTACCTGTCCGTCATTGTTTGTATGTTCGTATTATGGATGTACTGGGAAGAGACAAGACTTGAAGGCTCCAGAGAACTTATGAACGCTCGTGTGGAATGTTGGCGTGTAATAAACAACCCAGACATTAATGGGCGTGCACAATGAATGATAGCAGCTAACCTTACTACTAAATGAGCTTACACACAGAAAATTATGACATATTGTACCCATATTTGCCCTACATAGTTAACCCTATAAAAAGATATAATACACTGCAGCTCCTTGGGGACTTTGAGCTAGTCTTGCTGAGATTAGTGTAAGCAGTCAAGATGACATGTTTGCGATCTTGAGGACACCTTGGTATGTGAGCTATAATCAGTATCCTTCTCATATGCAGCGCAACCAAGTGGTTATGTTTTATTATCTCATGGATTTGGTAAGAGTATTACAGGCATTCTAGTCATCGTATATCAGAGGTAAAGGTCAATAACCTATAATACCTCCATATAAGGGCAAAGGGATGCTTGAAAATATCTTATAAAAACCCAACAATATACCTGCCCTTTTACCTCCTCCCTTCCCATTATCCAGGGCCACAAATACTCCTTCCAGGTGAAACAGCGATTTACTTGTACTTCTTTCAATTTAGTATACTGTATTCACTGCTCACGATGCTCACGACATTGGGAGACTAAGCGTAGATTGGGTGACCCCTTTGCGGAGCACCTCCATTCAGTCCGCAAATGTGACCTCGAGCTTCCAGTCGCCTGTCACTTTAATTCTCCACTGTGTTCCCACTCTGACCTCTCTGTCCTCGGTCTCCTACACTGTTCCAACAAAGCTCAACACAAGCTCGAGGAACAGCACCTCATGTTTCGTTTAGGCACTTTACAGCCTTCTGGACTCAACATCGAGTTCAACAATTTCAGAGCGTAACCGCTGCCAAATTTCCCCCGTCGAGCCTGGTTCTTTCTTTCTTTTTTTCTCCTTGTCTCTAATGGCAGTTGGTCATTATCCCACCATTCACACCCTATCTTGACTAATGTTTTTCTAACTCCTGGCATTACCATTTGAATTTAGGCCATCATCCCTTTTGTCTCTCTCATCTCTCTTGTCTTCCACCCTATCACAGATCTTCCCTTTTGTTTTTTCTTCCCCTCCCCCTTTCAGAGTTTGCTAAGAATCTGTTCTTTTCGAACACTCTCCAGTTCTGACGAAGGTCATCGACCCGAAACATTAACTCTGCTTCCTCTCCACAGATGCTGCCTGACCCGCTGAGATTTCCAGCATTTTCTGTTTTCATTCCAGATTCCAGCATCCACAGTATTTTGCTTTTGTGCCAAAATTATATCTCTTTCATTCCAGAATTGACTCATCCTGGCCAATATTTACTTACATAATAATGCAAGCCAAGGAATGCAACAATGTGTACCACTTGGCACCCCACACCACAGAGCTGGTAATCAGTGAAATCTTGCAAATCAGGAAAACTGATGAAAACTTCAGCGCTTCTGCAGTAATACCGCTGTTACATTCCCTACTAGAATTTAGACCCAAAGGTTTTGGGGCCGACTTTGGTGGACATACCGCCCACTACCGCCTGCAGAATACCCGCATACTGCCGAGAACAGCAAGTTTGGTGGAAAACAGCTGCATACCACTGATATACCGCTGCGGCGCGACATTGGTGAATGACATACCACCGAGCCGTATGCGCACCTTCCGCCGACACTGAAGACCCGACATACCGCCAAAAACTGGAACATTGGTGATTCACCGCCGACGTACCACCCTGAAGCATACCGTTCTGGAAAAGGGGCTGTTATGCATAGGAAAGTGGGCAGAGTGCATGTTGTGTTCATTTCGACATTGGAGGAGCACGTCACTGGAGCAGGGACAAAGTGAATTTAAAAAAAACAAGACTTATTGGAGGCAAAGAAGGAGTTGCGTAGGTCATTTTGTTTATTTAAAAATTGGCAGACATCGTGAAAAATCGTGAACACGTGAGAGAAGCAGCATTTGGAGGAGAAGAGTTTAAAAGAAAGAAGGCCTTTTGGAGTCCGTTGGTTGATCTGAGTATATCGGAGGAGATCTCTGTCCATTACAATGGGGCCTGCATTATCTCAGCCTGTATTGCTGACAACTTTTCTAATGCAGGATGCAGATGGCAGAATGTTAATTGAACAGAATTATCAGGATGATGTAGTAGGTCGGAGAATGAGGAGGGGGAGGAGGGAGAAGAAGAGCAGGCCTGACCCGACAAGCAATTTCAGTGCAAAGCGCTCATATTTGGACCTGACCGAGCGACAGTGTGTTCGAAGACTGCGCTTTAAAAAAAAAAGAGGTCCTAAATGAGATTTGCCAGCTCATTAAGGCAGACCTGCAACCCAGTACCGCCAACATTACTGCACTCTCTGTGGAGGAGGAAGTCACTGCGGCACTTTCCTTTTATGCGTCTGGCTCTTTTCAGTCATCAGCTGTGGAAATATGCTGCATATCACAACACGCTGCACATACCAGCATTCGTCAGGTAACCGATGCACTGTATGCACGCAGAATGGATTTTATTAAGTTTCCAAAGACCGCAGAGGTACAGAGTGAGAGGGCATTGGGTTTTGCACGCTTCGCCGGCTTCCCAAAGATTCAGGGTGCTATTGACTGTTCCCATATTGCAATGAGAGCACCATTACAGGAGGCGGAAGCATACCGATACCGTAAGGGATTCCACTCCCTCAATGTGCAACTGGTCTGCGACCACTTACAGTGCATCATGGCTGTAAATGCCAACTTTCCAGGGAGCATCCATGATGCGCACATCTTGCGTGAGAGCACTGTGTCCAGCCTGTTGAAGTCTCAGCCACAAGGAAAATGCTGGTTGCTGGGGGACAAGGGTAGGCCTTGCCACCTCACTCTTGACCCCCATCCGGAATTCTCGGACACAAGCCGAGCAATGCTACAAGAGCCATATAGCCACACGTAATATTATTGAAAAGACAATTGGAGTGTTGAAGCAACCTTTATCGATGCCTGGACCACCCAGGAGGCAGGCTGCAATACCCCCTGAGCAGGATGCTCAGTTCACAGTGGTATGCTGCATGTTGCATAACGTAGCCATCATGTGGGGACAGGAATTAGCAGAGGCGACTGCGGAACCACCTGAGGAGAGAGTGCAGCGGACGGAGGAGAAAGAAGAGGAAGATGGGGGGGGGTGGGGGTTGAGAGGATGAGGAGGAGCATGGCGATGAAGCCACGGCACCCCCACCACCACAGCGTAGGCCTTGAGGAGATTACGCCAGCACAAGATTGTTACGCCAACAGTTCATAAATGAATGTTTTCCTTGAATGTGGAGAGCTGCGCTTCAACTTATTCTGGACCCTGCTGACTGTTAACCCGACACCCAAAAAGTTTGACACTGTACAAGAGAGGTTAAATTCAATTGGAACATTTATGTAGAAATAGGAAAAATATGGAAGCATTTTAAAGCTTTGTAAAACGTTAATTTGAAAAACTGTTACAACTTAAATCTTGAAAGCGTTAACTACGTTTTGAATAACTGTTACAACTTTAAAACATTACATTTTGAAACCCTGTCACAACTTTAAAATTTGCTTTTTGAAAAACTGTTACAACTTTAAAATAACTAACAACTTTCAATAAACGTTAAATTTTTTATAACTTTCAATAATATTTTCCACATCAACTTTACAATTAAGTGTACATGAGAACGTTACTGTCCACTACTGCGGCCGTGACCCCGACCGCATACTGCCCACCCTTCTTATCCTCGCCCCGCCCCTTGCCAGTGCCCCTGCCCACGGGTCTCCCCGTGGTGGCACCAAGCCGGCATCTACCAGTGCGCACCGACTGCTGTTGCAGTCGTTTGGGGCGAGACATTGGAGGCGCAATGAATGCGAGCTCAGGAGAAGCTCCTGATGTGGAAGGCACAGCTTCAGGGCTGGGAGCTGCTGTCAGCTCCCCATCCTCAGTTGGTATCGACCTGACACGGTGGGGTTCCACGCCATATTCCGCTCCAACAGATTGCCCAATGCAAACGATGGAGTTAGTATTTCGCTCCATCATGGTGATGAGACGTGACATGTCCTCGGACTGTCGTTGGTTGAGCGCCGCAATGTTTGCGGCTATGGTCGCCATGGCCGTGAGCAGCTCTCGACCTAAGTCCATGCTGCCCTGTGACAGATGCACCATGTCCTAGTATGCGCATGTCTGTCTGGCAGCACCACCGGATCTTTGCTACAACAAGCTCTGTCGCTGCGATAAAGGCAATGTAACGCTGGGGGTGCCTTGCTGGTGCACACGGCTTGTTCCCGCAGAATCCTCGGAGCAATTTGGGAATCCGAGGAAGACAGATTCGGTGCTGGATAATGCTTCAGCTCCAACTCCGGTGCCGTTGGTCTGTCCTGCTCTGACATCAGATCAATCTCCACCTCCACTGGCTAGAGGAAGATGTGCTGTTCCTCTTCCTCTTCATCTTCATCATCTATGTGAGGGGTGAGGTCGCAAAGCAGGTGGGTGATGACAGAGGTGGAGGCAATGGGTCGGTCTTCTGTTCATTGTGCAGAGGGGTGGTTTGAATCCTCTGAATCTGAAGTACAAAGCAGTACATTTGATATGTCCTTACTATACAGTATAAATGCACACGAGGCCCATACTTGAGAGAAGGTCACTCTGTGACCAGTTACCTTTATTACCAAGACCTCTTGAGAGTGAAGGTGGGTGGAGCTTCCCCTTTTATACCGGGGAAAGTCCAGGTTAGGAGTGTGTCCCACAAGTTTGCCCCCTGTGGTCAGTGTTCTCAAGGTGTACAACTTAGGTTAGCTTATATATGGGTTACAATGACAGTTGAATACATGACATCACCTCCCCCCCCAAAGTCTTATTGGGATCACAGGTTAAGTCTCTCTGGTGGTTTATGCTCCCTTGTAGAGCGCCTGAGTTGGTGCTCTGGTTGTTGGGCGCTGACCTGAGTGTCTGCTGTTTACGGTGCCTCAGGCCTGTCCAGACTGCCCACAGTGACTGGGCTCTCCTCCACTTGGTTCCAGTGTTCGGTCACCTGTGGTGGAGTAAACTCTACGTCGTGTTCTTCCTCTGCTTCTTCTATGGGGTTGCTGAACCTCCTTTTAGTTTGATCCATGTGTTTGCAGCAGATTTGTCCATTGATAAGTTTAACTACCAAATCCCTATTCCCCTCTTTGGCAATCACAGTGTCTACAAGCCATTTGGGCCCTGCAGCGTAATTAAGGACAAAAACAGGGTCATTGACATCAATACATCGCGCCCTCGCATTCCTGTCATGGTAGTCACATTGTGACTGATGCCTGCTCTCAACAATTTCTTTCATAGTAGGGTGTATAAGGGATAATCTGGTTTTGAGCGACCTTTTCATTAGCAGCTCTGCGGGTGGAACCTCTGTGAGTGAGTGTGGTCGGGATCTATTGGCCAACAGGAGGCATGATAAGTGGCTTTGTAAGGAACCCCCTTGGATTCTGAGTATCCCCTGTTTGATTATCTGCACTGCTCGTTCTGTCTGGCCGATTGAGACTGGCTTGAACGGTGCCGTTCTGACATGGTTGATTCCATTGCCTGCCATGAAATCTTGGAATTCAGTGCTTGTGAAGCACGGACCATTGTCGCTGACCAAGGCGTCCGGTAGACCATGGGTGGCAAACATTGCCCGTAGACTTTCTACTGTGGCAGAGGATGTGCTTGAATTTAAAATGGCACACTCAATCCATTTGGAGTAGGCGTCTACTACAACCAAAAACATTTTTCCCATGAAAGGACCTGCGTAGTCCACATGGATGCGTGACCATGGCTTGGCGGGACAGGATCAGTGGCAAAGGGGGGCTTCCCTGGGTGCGTTGCCCAGCTGAGCACACGTGTTGCACCTGCGAACACAAAGTTCCAGGTCTGCATCTATCCCTGGCCACCAAACGTGTGACCTGGCAACTGTCTTCATCATGACAATGCCCGGGTGCTCATTGTGAAGTTCTCTGATAAACACCTCTCTGCCCATCTGGGACATGACTACTCGGTTTCCCCACAGTAGACAATCCGCCTGAATTGAGAGTTCATCATGCGCCTATGAAATGGTTTAAAATCCTCAGGGCATGCCCCAATCCCCATTCTGGACACATTTCTTAACTAAAGACAGTAGCGGGTCTTTATTTGTCCAGACTTTAATCTAACGTGCTGTCACAGGTGAGCCTTCGCTTTCGAAAGCTTCAACAGCCATGACCATCTCAGTGTCATGCTCAGCTATCCCCTCAGTGGTGGCTAGTGGGAGCCTGCTGAGTGCATCGGCACAGTTTTCAGTGCTCTGTCTGTGCCAAATTGTGTAGTCATAGCCGGCTAACATAAGTGCCCACCTCTGTATGCGGGCCGATGCATTCGCATTTATGGCCTTGTTGTCAGCCAAAAGGGATGTTAGGGGTTTGTGATCTGTCTCCAGCTCAAATTTCCTGCCAAACAGGTACTGGTGCATTTTTTTTATTGCATATACACATGCTAGCGCTTGCTTTTCTACCATCCTGTAGCCCCTTTCTGCCTGGGACAGACTTCTGGAGGCATAAGCTACCAGCTGCAACTGACCATTGGCATTCACATGCTGCAACACACACCTGACCCCATAGGACGACGCATCGCACGTTAAAACTAGTTTCTTACACGGGTCATATAACGTTAACAGTTTGCTGGAGCATAACAAATTGCGTGCTCTATCAAAAGCCCTTTCCTGGCTGTGCCCCCAGACCCAATCGCGACCTTTGCGTAGGAGCACGTGTAGCGGCTCTAACAGCGAGCTCAATTTGGGAAGAAAGTTATCAAAATAGTTCAGGAGCCCCAGGAATGAACGCAGCTCCATCGTGTTACGGGGTCTGGGTGCTCTCTGGATCACTTCCGTTTTGGACGCAGGAGGTCTGATCCCGTCTGCTGCTACCCTCCTCCCCAGGAATTCTATCTCTGGAGCTAAGAAGATGTACTTTGCCTTTTTCAGTCGCAGCCCTACCCGGTCCAGTCCGCGTAGCACCTCCTCCAGGTTGTGGAGGTGTTCTTCAGTATCGCGACCCGATGAGGATGTCGTCTTGAAAAACCACCGTCCTTGGATTCAACTTGAGGAGGCTTTCCATATTTTGCTGAAAGATCGCGGCGGCCGAACGAATCCCGAACAGACATCTGTTATACTCAAACAACCCCTTGTGTGTCGTGATGGTGGTCAGCTTCTTCGACTCACTCGACAGCTCCTGGGTCATGTAAGCTGAGGTCAGATCCAATTTTGAAAAAAGTTTGCCACCGGATAGCGTCGCAAAGAGGTCCTCCGCCCTCGGTAGCGGGTACTGGTCTTGGAGTGACACCCGATTGATGGTGGCATTGTAATCACCACATATCCTGACTGACCCATCCGCCTTGAGCACCGGCACAATCGGGCTCGCCCAGTCACTGAATTCGACTGACGAGATGATGCCTTCCCTCAGCAGGCGGTCCAATTCGCATTCTATCTTTTCCCGCATCACGTACGGCACCGCTCTGGCCTTGTGGTGTACTGGCCTGGCGTCCGGGTTTATGTGAATCACTACCTTGGTCACCATGAAAGTGCCGATGCCGGGTTGAAATAATGAGTCAAATTTGTCCAGGACCTGTGAGCATGATACTCGCTCCACAGAAGAAATTGCATTGACATTGCCCCATTTCCAGTTCATGACAGCAAGCCAACTCCTCCCTAGTAGTGCGGGACCGTCCCCCGGGACAATCCAGAGTGGCAACCTGTTCTCCGAATCTTTGTGGGTCACAACTACCGTGGCGCTGTTGAGCACCGGAATGATCTCCTTTGTATATGTCCGTAGCAGTGCGTCAATCGGCAATAATTTTGGCCTCCTGGCCTTGGACACCCACAACCTTTCAAACTGTTTGATACTCATCAGGGACTGGCTGGCCCCCGTGTTGAGCTCCATTAATATCGGATGCCATTGAGGAGCACTTTCATCATTATCGGTGGCGTCCTGGTATATGAACTGTATATGTGCTCCACATGAACTCGCTGAACTTCAGCTTCCAGCGATTTCCCCCAGTATTCATTTGGCCTCGTAAGGCTTACATTGGGCCCGTCCTCCTCGTACATCAACCTGGCTGCAGGTTTCCTGCACATACACGCCAAGTGACCGCTGACGTTGCAGTTTCTGCAGGTATATTGCTGATACCTGCAAGCTCTGGCTGGGTGTTTGCCTCCACACCTCCAGAATGAGCTGGAAGCCCCATTGTTGGAAACAAAAGGTCCATTACCAGTCGATCGTCTCTGACTGTCTCTGTAACTGTTCTTAAGCGCACAATTAACAGGTGTTGATAGCCCCATTACTGTCCGCATTGTCCATTGCGATGGCATGAATGGCCGTTGTCTCTGTTGAATTCCCCCTTTGGGTTCGACTGCATGTTGGGGCATGTCCGATTGCCCTTGTCTGCCTCGAGAACTGTGTGCCGCGTTAACAATGTTGACTCTCTGGTCGTTTGTCGCATTTGAGCCAAGATTTTTGCCATAAATCATTCTGGTCTCTTCCTCCCCTGAGGTAATTGTCTGGGCTATCAGAGCTGCTGCTTCCAAGGTCAAGTCTGGTCTCAATCAGTTTCCTGAAAACTCCAGTGTGCCCGATGCCCTCAATAAAAACGTCTCACAGCATCTGCGCTCTGCTTGCATCTGGGAACTTACATAGGCTCGCCAGTAACCAGAGATCTGCCACAAAGTCTGGAACGCTTTGCCCTTCTCGCCGCCGGTGCGTGTAAAACCGGTGTCTCGCCATGTGCATGCTGCTTGCCGGTTTAAGGTGTTTCCCGATCAACTTACTGAGTTCTTCGAACATCTTGTCCGCCGGCTTCTCTGGCGCTAGAAGATCCTTCATCAGGGAGTATGTTCTGGATCCACAAACCGTCAGGAGATGAGCCCTGCATTTGTCGGCCGAATCCTGTCCCAACAATTCCTTAGTGACAAAACTTTGCTGTAGTCTCTCAATAAAGTCGTCGCAATCATCACCAACACAGTATCTCTTTTCTGTGCTGCTTGTGGCCATGCTCGCATGGTTTGAATCCCAGTTTCTCGTCGCCAATGATATGTCCTTACTATACAGTATAAATGCACACGAGGCCCATACTTGAGAGAAGGTCACTCTGTGACCAGTTACCTTTATTACCAAGACCTCAAGAGACAAACAGTGGGTGGAGTTTCCCTTTTTATACCAGAAAGTCCAGGTTAGGAGTGTCTCCCACAAGTTCGCCCCCTGTGGTCAGTGTTCTCAAGGTGTACAACTTAGGTCGGTCAGCTTATACATGGATTACAATGACAGTTGAGTACAAAACAACATTAGTGCTTGGCAGCAGGGGAGGGGTCAGGGTTACATGTGGAGTACAGTCACGTAGTGCAGCCTTACTTAAATGTCCACCAATGCTGCATTACTGCATGACATATCACAGACAGACAAACAATACATCCCCCAACATTGGAGTACATCACATGAGCCCAACATTATAGTTCAATCAAGTTAGATGGCAATACATGTGCCCAACATTACAACACATTACACACCCAAAACACAGACTGGGGATTGTATTGAACTGACCATCCTGTGTGGTGGGTGGGTCAGCTCCAGTGTGGGTGGTGGCACGGTTGGTATCCCCGATGAGCGACAGGGCATGGATTTCAATGTCACTGAGGGATTCTTGCGTTGGGGGTCCTCCCTCAGTGCACCGTTGATCAGTTGCTATTGCAGATTTCTTCTTCTGCATAGAGGAAAGTAAATCAAGGTGAGTGTCTTCAATCCATTCAGCATCACACACACACACACACACGCACACACACAGACATTTACATGGTACATGGCATATGTGGGCTCCATAAATAAAATCATTACTTACCCTTGCAACACACACCAGGTCGTTCCATCTCTTACGGCAGCGCTCTCCACTCTGTACCATTGTGCTTGTTGAGGAGACAGTCTCTCCGATCTCATCCCATATTTTATTGTATATCTTTGGGAGCAGCCTTCCACTGCCATCCTTTGTTAAATCAGAGTACTTCTGCGTTATGTTTTCCAGCAGGGTGGGTAGCTCTGTGTCATCGAAGGCTGGAGCCCTCAACCTCCCATCCTTCTCAATATTCCTGCACTTAAACAGGGGTTCCATTATGATATTAATTTGTGTTTTGATGATTTATAGTTTTATTATTAGCTTGCTGAATGATGATGATGATATTTCCAACCGAGGCAGCAGCCTTTAAGTGCCTCACTACTCCTTCTCACTGTCTCTCCTCACTGCCACTCTCTGCGCATGCCGACATGACCCTTGACTCGCGAAATCGCGGCGAACTACAACTCTGCAAGAAAAAAATGTAAATTGCACATACCGTCAATCGAGAAAAGCCTTTCTCCGGCTCGACTCGACTCTGCCAGACCGCCCGCTGCGCAACGCTCGCACAACATTGGCAGACCGCCGAAAAGAAGATGACCAATGTTGATCCCTTGTGTCTCGGCGGTCTGCCGACGGAGAAAAACAACAGACCGCCACGATAGCACCGGGAACTCGGCGGATCATCGGGAAGCACTGAAGTCAGCCCCATTAGGTGTAACTGGGGATTTAACAGCGCATTGACTACTAAACCCACTAAATAAATGTTATGGTCCGGAAAAACTAATTTAAATTTTGTGCAATGTGAAATTTATCCATTTTAATTAAAATTAAAATTATGAAACTACAAAAAAAATACTTTTTTAAAGTTTATTTATCTTGATTTCATGTTTGCCTTTTCACCATGTGAGATCCCCAATCTTTGTTTTGCTCTCTAAAGTTAGAATTTTAAGAGCTTACCCACTTCTTGGTTCATTGTTTGTGAGAACTGTGTTTTGATTGGTTACTTAGACAACTTGTTGATGTGACAGCAACTCACACAAGAGGATCCCCACTAAACTCCGTTCATTTGAATTGAACGTCGGAATACCTGAACTTCGACAGAAATCGCAAGATCTTTATCGGGGCCAGTGGTGAATGCCTTTGCTTCGCCACTGACCGCAAATTCCGGGCCATTCAAAACACCACACTTCCCCACATCAGTGGGCTATCTTACATGACTTAACAAAATAACTTCTAACTTCCCTCCTGCATCCTATCCTTCTGAGTCTGGCCAATGCTTGTCCTAGCAACTTGCTGTATAAAAACCTGACTTGTCCCTGTCTTGCCTGTGTTCACAACCAGAGGGGGAGAGCCTATACCAGACACCCAGGACCAGAGACTTGCCGACACAATGTGTTTACCAATGACCAGTTTAACAAATTACTTGTTTTTGGGGACACAGTATCAGTGCTTTGCTCATTAGTATTTTAATTACATTTCATCTCATTTTTTTTTAAGTATCAACGGTGACCTTTTTAAAACAGGTGAGGCGCATGCTATACACAAGGTCAAAGCAAGAAAGAAGTGAGGAACAGGCAAACAGATGGAAGGAGTGGAAGTAAATAATCACTTTGGCAAATCCAATGCCATGTTTTGAATTCTCTGCTCTCAATATTGCCCCAAAAAAAGAAACTGGTCACTATAAACACACCAAAATGTGGAGCAAGGTGGTTTATCAAGAACGTAGTGGGATAGCAGATCTCTTGATGCAAATAATTACTTCGATTCACCAGGTAAACAGAATAACTATTCCAGCAAACATATCTCACACAAAATCTCAGGTCCCTGTCTATGATCTAACAAGGGTTTACTGCAATAGTGAGAGGGCTACATTGTGAGTAAGACCCAACGTGTTCATGTGTTCAAGTTATTTTAACAGAACACCACTTTCAGTTAGTGACACACTCATCCGGCAATCAAAAGTCTTTGGGTTCAATCCCCACTCCAGGATTTGGGCACATAATTCAGAGTGCTGAGCTGTTCGAGGTCCTGCCTCTTTGATGAGGTCCAGTATTACATAATACAACTCAATATAATAGGAGACTTTTAATGATCTACATTTCCATACAACGCCCTTACTTGTTATCTTATTGATGTCCTGTTGCATATAATTGCTATTCTAACAAGTGAAGCTTCTAATTGTAAGTCTGTACCAACATATGGTACATTGGACCCAGACCTAGCTCTGTCAAGCCTGTGTGGTAGCTGGAGTGCAATGGCCACCCCACAATAAAAGAATTCACGTATAGGCATCTTCCACCCTTTAAAATGAAATTCAGGACCTGGAACGTCAGGACCCTCATTGACAACCCCATCAGCAACAGGCTGGAGTGCCGTACTGCTATCGTTGCCCGGAAGCTCAGACGCTTCAACATAGACATCGCCGACCTAAGCGAGACTCAGTGGGCAGCTCAAGGAACAAGGTGGTGGTTACACCTTCCTCTGGGAAAGTAAACCAGAAGAAGGCTGCCTCCATGGCGAAGGCTTTGCCATAAAAAATTAGCTAGTTGGGCGTCTCAGAGATTCCCCTTGTGGGCTAAATGAACGCCTCATGACTCTGTAGCTCACCCTAGCCCGGAACCAGTGTGTTATGGTCATCAGTGCAAGCCCAGTGTTGAACTGGAAACAGCAACACAATTGGAGAGCAAGAAAGCAGCTCTATAGACGACTGAAGGTCGAGGCTCAACAAAAAACTCATGGCCTAAAGAACAGATGGTGGGTGGAGAAAGCTACAGACGAGACCAAAGAGGAATTCTACTCCAACCTTGAACAATTCCTGTCCCGAGTCCCAGTGGGTGACAAACTGATCCTCGTTGGTGACGTTAATGCCATAGTTGGAAAGGACACAGACCTCTGGGGAAGTGTGATCGGCAGAGAAGGGTTAGGGAAAACCAACTCCAACGGTACCCTCCTCCTGACAAAATGCTTAGAACATGGCCTCATCATAAGCAACACCTTGCTCCATCAGAGAGACAAGTACAAGGCTTCATGGCAACACCCTCGGTCCAAGCACTGGCATCTGCTAGATTACATCATTGTCCGAGCGAGGGACCGCAAGGACACCCGTATCACCCATGCTATGATAGGAGCTGATGACTGCTGGACAGACTACCGCCTAATCCGCTCTGTCATCTCCATCAACGTAACCCCAAAACAGCGGCGGCAACAGAAACGATGCCGCAGGAAAATCAATGCTGGAGCACTCAAAGACCCTGCTCAGAAAGCCCTAGTCAGCCAGCATCTCACAATCAAACTGATGACTCCCAGTGATCCAGAGACGCAGTGTGTCCACAGCACCTGGTCTGCCCTCTAGACCTCCATAATAGCACCTGTGAAGAAACGCTCGGTCACTCGACCAAGAAACACCAAGACTGGTTTGACGAGAATGACCAAGAGATCCAGGAGCTAATAAGCCGCAAGCCCAGTGTTGAAATGGAAACAGCAACACAATTGGAGAGCAAGAAAGCAGCTCTATAGACGTCTGAAGGTTGATGCTCAACAAAAAACTCATGGCCTAAAGAACAGATGGTGGGTGGAGAAAGTGCAGGAGATCCAGCAACTAGCTGACAACCATGACGTGCATGGATTCTTTAGCGCAGTCAAGACCACCTATGGCCCAAGCACCCAAGACCCTACCACACTGCGGGCCAAGAACGGAAAGGTACTCATCAAGGACAGAGACAGTCAGTGCTCACTGGAAGGAGCACTTCGAAGATCTCCTTTTCCGAGACTCTGTCTTCGACGTGAGTGTCCACGACTCCAACCTCAGCACAACCCCAGCCCGGTATGAGGTTGAAAAGGCCATCCAACAACTGATGAACAAGGCCTCAGGTGCAGATGGAATCCCCGCTGAGGCACTAAAGCATGACGGAGAAGCACTATTGGCATGAATATATGAACTCATTTCTCTTATTTGGAAGGAGGAGAGCATGCCAGGGGATCTCAGAGACACCTTAATCATGACCATCCTCAAGAAAGGTGACAAGTCCGATTGCAGTCATTACAGAGGAGTTTCCCTGCTGTCTACCACAGGGAAAGTCATCGTCAGAATCCTCCTCAATCGCCTTCTCCCAGTGGATGAAGAGCTCCTCCCAGAGACGCAATGCAGATTCCACCCACTAAGGGGCACAATATACATGATCTTCACCGTGCATCAAATTCAAGAGAAATGCAGGAACAACACTAACTACTGTATATGGCCTTCTTTGGCTAGTGGGAGTTGTGTACAGACCACCAAACAGTAGTAGTGAGGTTGGGGACAGCATCAAACAAGAAATTAGGGATGCATGCAAAAAGGGTGCAGCAGTTATCATGGGCGACGTTAATCTACATATAGATTGGGCTAACCAAACTGGGAGCAATACGGTGGAGGAGGATTTCCTGGAGTGTATTAGGGATGATTTTCTAGACCAATATGTCGAGGAACCAACTGGAGGGCTGGCCATCCTAGACTGGGTGATGTGTAATGAGAAAGGACTAATTAGCAATCTTGTTGTGTGAGGCCTCTTGGGAAAGAGTGACCATAATATGGTAGAATTCTTTATTAAGATGGAGAGTGACACAGTTAATTCAGAGACTAGGGTCCTGAACTTAGGGAAAGGTAACTTCGATAATATGAGACGTGAATTGGCTAGAATAGACTGGCAAATGATACTTAAAGCATTGACAGTGGTTAGGCAATGGCAAACATTTAAAGATCACATGGATGAACTTCAACAATTGTACATCTCGGTCTGGAGTAAAACTAAAACGAGGAAGGTGGCTCAAACGTGGCTAACAAGGGAAATTAAGGATAGTGTTAAATCCAAGGAAGAGGCATATAAATTGGTCTGAAAAGCAGCAAACCTGAGGACTGGGAGAAATTTAGAATTCAGCAGAGGAGGACAAAGGGTTTAGTTAGAAGGGGGAAAATAGAGTATGAGAGGAAGCTTGCTGGGAACATAAAAAATGACTGCAAAAGTTTCTATAGATATGTGAAGAGGAAAAGATTAGTGAAGTCAAATGTAGGTCACTTGCAGTCAGAATCAGGTGAACTTATAATGGGGAACAAAGACATGGCAGACCAACTGAACAAATACTTTGGTTCTGTCTTCACGAAAAAGACACAAATAACCTTACAGAAATACCAGGGAATAGAGGGTCGAGTGAGAAGGAGGAACTGAAGGAAATCCTTATTAGTCAGGAAATTGTGTTAGGGAAATTGATGGGATTGAAGGCCGATAAGTCCCTAGGACATGATAGTCTGCATCCCAGAGTACATAAGGAAGTGGCCCTAGAAATAGTGGACGCATTGGTGATCATTTTCCAGCAGTCTATCGACTCTGGATCAGTTCCTATGGACTGGAGGGTAGCTAATATAACACCACTTTTTAAAAAAGGAGGGAGAGAGAAAACAGGGAATTATAGACCGGTTAGCCTGACATCAGTGGTGGGGAAAATGTTGGAATCAATTATTAAAGATGAAATAGCTGCACATTTGGAAAGCAGTGATGGGATCGGTCCAAGTCAGCATGGATTGATGAAAGGGAAAACATGCTTGACAAATCTTCTGGAATTTTTTGAGGATGTAACTAGTGGAGTGGACAGTGGAGAACCAGTGGATGTGGTGTATTTGGACTTTCAAAATGCTTTTGAGAAGGTCCCACACAAGAATTGTTGTGCAAAATTAAAGTACATGGTATTGGGGGTAATGTATTGACGTGGATCGAGAACTGGTTGGCAGACAGGAAGCAGAGAGTCGGGATAAACGGGTCCTTTTCAGAATGGCAGGTAGTGACTAGTGGGGTACCGCATGGCTCAGTGCTGGGACCCTAGCTATTTACAATATACATCAATGATTTAGACGAAGGAATTGAGTGTAATACCTTCAAGTTTGCAGATGACACTAAGCTGGGAGGCAGTGTGAGCTGTGAAGAGGATGCTAAGAGGCTGCAGCGTGACTTGGACAGGTTAGGTGAGTAGGCAAATGCATGGCAGATGCAGTATAATGTGGATAAATGTGAGGTTATCCACTTTGGTGGCAAAAACATGAGGGCAGAATATTATCTGAATGGCGGCAGATTAGGAAAAGGGAAAGTGCAACGAGACCTGGGTGTCATGGTACATCAGTCATTGAAAGTTGGCATGCAGGTACAGCAGGCGAAGAAGGCAAATGGCATGTTGACCTTCATAGCTAGGGGATTTGAGTATAGGAGCAGGGAGGTCTTACTGCAGTTGTACAGGGCCTTGGTGAGGCCTCAAATCAAATAGAATATTGTGTTCAGTTTTGGTCTCCTAATCTGAGGAAGGACGTTCTTGCTATTGAGGGAGTGCAGCGAAGGTTCACCAGACTGATTCCAGGGATGGTAGGACTGACATATGAGGAGAGACTGGATCGACTGGGCCTGTTTTCACTGGAGTTTAGAAGAATGAGAAGGGATCTCATAGAAACATTTAAAATACTGACGGGACTGGACAGGTTAGATGCAGGAAGAATGTTCCCGATGTTGGGGAAGTCCAGAACCAGGGAACATAGTCTAAGGATAAGGGGTAAGCCATTTAGGACTGAGGTGAGGAGAAACTTCTTCACTCAGAGAGTTGTTAACCTGTGGAATTCTCTACCGCAGAGTTGTTGATGCCAGTTCATTGGAAATATTCAAGAGGGAGTTAGATATGGCCCTTACGGCTAAAGGGTTCAAGGGGTACGGAGAGAAAGCTGGAAAGGGGTACTGAAGTGATGATCAGCCATGATATTGAATGGTGGTGCAGGCTCGAAGGGCCTATTTTCTATGTTTCTATGTTTCTATCCTCTGTCATTGAATTACAGTATGCAGACGACGCTTGCGTCTGCGCCCACTCGGATGTCGAATTCCAAATCATTGTCAATACCTTCACTGAAGCGTATGAGAGCAGGGCCTGACACTAAACATCTGTAAGACAAAGGTCCTCTACCAAACTGCCCCACCACACAGCACTGCCCCCCGATTATCAAGATCCATAACGAGGCCTTGGACAACGTGGACTATTTTCTATACCTCGGGAGCCTACTGTCAACAAGGGCAGACATCGATGCCGAAGTCCAACACCACCTCCAGTCCAGTGTGCCAGTGCAGCTTTTGGTCTCCAGTGTGCCAGTGCAGCTTTTGGTCACCTGAGGAAGAGAGTGTTTGAAGACCAGAACCTCAACCCCAGCACCAAGCTCATAGCTTACAAAGCAGTCGTGATAGCTGCCTTCCGATATTCTTGAGAGACATGGACCAGTCATCATCATAGGCAGTCCCTCGAAACGAGGATGACTTGCTTCCACGTCAAAAAGGGATGACTTCACAGGTGTTTCAATGAAGTACCTAATATTCCAGGTCCCGAACTATATGTTGAAGGGTGGAAAATGCCTGTGTATGGATTTTTTTAACGTGTAGTGACCGTTGCACATCAGCCACCACACAGGCTTGACAGAGCTGGACCTTGGTCCAGTGGCAAGGGTTAACCAAGACCACTGGAGACCTGCACTGCTGCATGCATCTAATGCACACACATATCGCAGTGTGGGCTGGCCTGTGCTGTCCCTGGGCCCTTGCCTCTTCTGGGCCCCGATATACCATGTACATGGACCATGTACATCATAGGCAGTCCCTCGGAATCGAGAAAGACTTGCTTCCACTCCTGAAGTGAGTTCTTTGGTGGCTGAACAATCCAATACGAGAGCCACAGACTCTGTCACAGGTGGGACAGATATTCGCTGAGGGAAGAGGTGTGTGGGACTGGTTTGCCGCACGCTCCTTCTGCTGCCTGCTCTTGACCTCTTCACGCTCTCGGCGTTGAGATTCGAAGAGTTCAACGCCCTCCAGGATGCACTTTCTCCACCTAGGGCAGTCTTCGGCCAAGGACTCCCAGGTGTCAATGGTGATGTCGCACTTTATCAGGGTGGGGCACTTTATCATGTACAGCAGGCACCTCAAAGCACTGGAGAAGTACCACCAAGGCTGCCTCTGCAAGATCCTGCAAATCCATTGGCAGGATAGGCGCACCAAAGTCAGTATTCTCGCTCAGGCCAACATCCCTAGCATCGAAGCATTGCCACGCTCAATCAGCTCCGATGGATGGACCACATCATCCGTGTTATGTCTTTAATATTATGAATGACTCCACGAGGTCTAGTATTGTACTTGAGCTGTTGTGACCTTAGTCCCATTTATTGTAACTCCAGAGTGAGGCACAAGCATGGTGGGCAGCCTTTTATACTGGGCCCTGCACACCTATGCAGGTGACCCTCAGATCTCCCACTGCAGTGCCCTCTGGTGGCACACCTTATGTGACTATACAGTTAGTATACATGGTCTACATACATGACATCACTTCCCCCCAAGTCATTAATGCAAATTGACTCGTACATTGATGGTGACCTGGGCTTTGCTCTTCCTGGTTGACCATTGGAGAGTCGCTTCTAGCTTGGGTGGGTTGGTCGTGAGATTTGTTGCCAGTGGAGGTCCCTGTGGTTTCTGGTTGTGAGTCCATGACTACTCCATTCTCCCCCCCCCCACCCCCCACCCCCCCCCCCCCCCACACAGAGATCATGTTAATGGCCCGTTACATGCAAGTTGCATTCAAGTTCATCACATGGGTTTTACATTTACATCTTGGTACATTTGTTGGGTGGATTACAGTTGCGTTTCTTTTTGTTTGGTACATTTACATGATCAGTACATGTACACAAGAACAGTCTAGTTCCAGCACGGCCGGATGAGATCCGGATCATCTGGTGGCGGTGCAGCGCCCCATGCTAGTGGGTCTATGGGCGAGGTGAGCTCATTTTGCTCGAGTTGCCGGAGCTCAGGGCTCTTTCCATTACTCCTAGTGTCGGGCAGCTGATGTGTCTGTGACCTCACTGTCCTCTTCATTTGCTATGTTTCGCTGCTGCTCCCTGGGAAGCGGTCTGAGCGAGTGAGCGTTTCATCTAAGTGACGGTGGAACTGCCTCGTCTTGTCTAGCAGTTCGCAGGGAACTGCTGATTCGCTTTCCTTGAGAGCACCATTGTGAGCACTCTCTAGTTTGGGATCCTGGCTGGTCCAGGTCCCGTTTGGAGGAGCCGTTGCGGGTGACCCTTCGGCTCTTGGGCATTGCCGTGGTGGCGAGTGGGTTTGTGGGCTGCACCTTTTCCACCCGGGTGATGGCCGACGGTAGCCGACTGCGAGCATAGGCGCAGTTTACTGTTTCTGGCCCATGGCGGTTCATGCCATCGGGTGCCTGCAATGTTAAACTGATCTGAGGCAGGGTATCGCTACCGGTGCCTCTGCTCTCTGGGGATCATTTACTCTGCGGCTTGTCTACTTCTGTCAGCTGTGGGGACACTTTATGGTACATCATTCTGGTCCTGGAGACGCAGGCTACAGCATTGGGTAGCCCGCTGGACCTGTATACGACCATTTGGTGTTCGGCCGCTACATTGGCTGATTGCAATTTGCACCGACTTCGCTCAACAACATTTTGTTCGTTACAGCTGGACTTTTACATTGGTTACCAATTTCAAGCAGTTCATTCAAAAATGGCGGGCTGCTGGCCTCCTTTAAAATGGCCTTACTACTTTTACCCCAATCGTCTTCCTTGCGTGGAACCATGTGTCGTTGTTCCATCAGCGCTGCACCTCGTGGTTTGGATGCATCTTTTCCCTGTCCATGATGTCGACTGCCGCGATCTTCTTTCCCAGGGATTCTGCCACTGAAGCTGGGAAGGCGCCCTTGGATCCAATCTTTCTCCCCAGGGATTCTGCCACTGAAGCTGGGAAGGCGCCCTTGGATCCAATCTTTCTCCCCAGGAGTCCTGCCACTGAAACTGGGAAGGCGTCCTTGGATCCAATCTTTCTCCCCAGGGATTCTGCCACTGAAGCTGGGAAGGCGCCCTTGGATCCAATCTTTCTCCCCAGGAGTCCTGCCACTGAAGCTGGGAAGGCGTCCTTGGATCAAATCTTTCTCCCCAGGAGTCCTGCCACTGAAACTGGGAAGGTGCGTTCGGGTCGTCTCGGCCGGATCATCGCCATGCAGTCGTGATGAGCGGTCTGTGCCTCGGGGGCTGCGCGGATCTGCTCTCCAGTGACTGGTCCAACCGAAGGTGGGGGCTTGCTCTGCCTTTGAGCATGGGGGACGATGATCGCTGGAGGGATGAAGTCGTCCCAGTTCCAATAAATCTTCTCCATCCATCTTCTTCCAAGTTGTGTTGGTCCATCACCTGAAACAATCCACAATGGTAAATTGTGCACCATACCATTATGGGATACACTTACATCCGCACTACCAACAACTGATATCAGTTCCTTGCTGTAGGTGTGCAGCTTTGCCTGAACCGGGACCAGCTTGGGTCGTTCAGCTTGATCATCCATAGCATCTCAAAGGCTTCCTGGCTCATTACTGCCTGACTCGCCCCCGTGTCCACTTCCATGAAGACTGGAACGTCATTTATCTCAACTTCCATTATCACTGGAGGACAATCTGTGGTGCAGGTATATACTCCATACACTTCGTCCTGGGACTGAGCCGCCTCTCTAGCCATCTGCTCGTAATCCGCGCTGGATTCACAGCCATCTGCTGACTCCTCTTCCATGTGGTGAGTCACAGCTCTTTTGCACATTCGCTAGAGGTGGCCCTTTGTGCTGCAGCCTTTGCACACATAGTCTCTGAACCGACACTAATGAGCCTTGTGATTACCTCCGCAACGCCAGCATGATGCTACTCGACATATGTTTGCACCCCTCGGTGTACTCTGAGTTAAAGGACTCGGGGGCCTGTACGCTCTGCCCTGGGCAGATTCACATTCAACAGTTCTGCCTGTGAAAGGTGCCATTCTATTTTCAGTACTTGCCGAGTTTGAGTCCTGAAAGTGAGTCATCATCTGCTTGGAGCTGCAGCTTGAGGTCATGAATGCCTGGCTGATGCTGATGGCCTTCCGCAGAGTGACGGTGGTTTCGGTAGACAGTAGCTTGTGAAGAAGGGCCTCATGATCGATGCCAATTACGAAGACATCCCACAACGCATCGGCAAGGGATGCGCTGAATTCACATGGTCCTGCCAGCCTCCTGAGGTCGGCAGCGTACTTCGCGATTTCCTGGCCCTTGGGGCAATGGTTTGTATAAAATCGATGCCTGGCCGTGAGGATGCTCTTCTTCAATTAGCACTTTCAGCTCCTCATATGACTTGGTAAATATTTTCTCTGGTGCAAGCAAGTCCCTGACGAGGCTGTAGACCGCGGGCTCACAACTGGTCAACAGGATTGCTCTGCGCTTATCTGCCAGCGTGGCCGGATCATCATCTGTCAGATCTTTTGCTACGAAATATTGGTCGAGCCGCTCTGTAAAGGCTTCCCAATCTTCATCCTCTGAGAACTTTTCTAATGCACCAACGTAAGTCATTTTTGCGTGAAAGTTCGTAATCTCATCGCCATCTCATCTTTAATACTCTTATGAATGACTCCACGAGGTCTAGTATTGTACTTGAGCTGTTGTGACCTTAGTCTCATTTATTGTAACTCCAGAATGAGGCCCAAGCATGGTGGGCAGCCTTTTATACTGGGCGCTGCACACCTATGCAGGTGACCCTCAAGTCTCCCACCACAGTGCCCTCTGGTGGCACACCTTATGTGACTATACAGTTAGTATACATGGTCTACATACATGGGAGTCTGCATGCCCTATACAAGACTCCCAAAACAAGCGCTCTACTCAGAGCTCTGACATGGCAAGTGAGTCCCAGGTCGGCAGAGGAAATGCTTCAAGGACACCCTCAAAGCCTCCTTGAAAAAGTGCAACATCCCCCCGACACACGGGAATCCCTGGCCCAAGACTGCTCAAAGTGGAGGATAAGCATCTGGGAAGGTGCCGAACACCTTGAGTCTCTTTGCTGGGAGTAAGCGGAAGCCAAGCGCAAACAGCGAAAGGAGCGCACTACAACCCACCCGCCCCTTCAATCACCATCTGCCCCACCTGGGACAGACTGTAAATCCTGCATTGGACTCATCAGTCACCTGAGAACTCATTAGTGTGGAAGCAAGTCATCCTTGACTCCGAGGGACTGCCTAAGAAGAAGTCTGTACCATTGCATACCAATCTACTGGTTTTAAAAATGATATATTCACTGATGTTTCCTTTTGCAGGTGGTTATTCACTGATTAAAGTTCTCTGAAACTACTCCTGCACCTATTTTCTATGTTTCTATGAAATATGTTCATCAATGTGCACTGGAATGTCTTTTAATTATCTTTATTAAATTGACTAATCTGACCATTGTTTTAATTTAACAGTTCAGTGGTTATGCTAAATATTTATTGTCTTGTACTTAGACCACTTAACAGGTAAAAGCTAAAGGTTACTATTACTATAATATAAAAGAAAAAACAATAGCAGTTTAACATTAGCAGACTGATTCACCCTCTCCTTAGCAAAAGGATATTTTGGCCTTGAGTACACTGCATTTTCAACAGAATGATAGAGATTTAAAGGGTTAAATGATGAGGACAGTTTATATAAACTTGGCTTATATTCAAGGTTGGAAAGCTGAGGGGTGATCTAATCGAGGTGTTTAAAATGGAAAAAGGATTTAACAAGGTAGATACAGAGAAACTATTTCTTATAAAAGGAATGAACTTGCAGAATGGACATATAATTTGCAAATTAATTTCAGCACAGCTATGTGTGAGGTATTACATTTTGGTAAGAAAAATAAGGCTGTCACATTTTACTTGGAAAATAAGAATCTAAATTGGGTAGAGGAGCAAAGGGATCTAGGAGTACGAATACACAAATCATAAGGCCATAAAAAACAAACCAAGCACTAGGGTTTATATCTGGAGGGATAGAATTGAAAAGTAAGGAAGTTATGCTAAACTTGTATCAAACCTTAGTTAGACCACACTTGGGTACTGTGTACAGTTCTGGTTTCCATATTATAAAAAGAATATAGAGGCACTGGCAAGGGTGCAAAAGGGATTTACAAGGATGATACCAGAACTGCGAGGTTATACCCATCGGAAAAGAATGAACAGGCTGGGTCTCTTTTCTCTTGAAAAGAAAAGACTGAGAGTGACCTAATAGAGATATTTAAAATTATGAAAGGTTTTGATAGGAGAAGACAGGGAGTGTTTCCATTTGTGGAAAAGAGCAAAACTAGGGGCCATCGATATAAGGTAGTCAGAAATCAAATAGGGAATTCAGAAGACACTTCTTTACCCAGAGAGTGGTGAGAATGTGGAACTCGCTACCACAGGGAATAATTGAAGCAAATAGTATAGGTTCATTTAATGGGAAGCTAGATAAGTATATTGTGGCTTTCAAAAGGAAATTGGTTAAATAACTGAAGGAAAAAGATTTGCAGGGCTATGGGGAAAGGGCAGGAGAGTGCTCTTGCAGAGAGCAGGCATGGGCTCGACGGGCCTCCTTATGTGCTGTAACCATTCTATGGTTCTATGATTCATATGCGGGAGAAGGGAATAGAGGGTTATGTTGATAGAGTTAGATGAGGAAGGATGGGAGGAGATTTGAGTGAAGCATAAACGCATGGACTGGTTGGGCCAAATGGCCTGTTTCCATGCTGGAAATTCTATGTAATTATATGCATTTTCTCTGGTGGGGGAGTCCTGAACAAAGGCATAATTAAAATTAGAACAAAGTCATTCAAGAGAGAAATCAGGAAGCATTTCATCACACAAGGGGTAGTGGAAATCTAGAATTCTCTTCCCCACTAAAGGCTCTGGATGCTGGGGGTCAATTGAAAGTATCAAGCAAGAAATTGATAGATTATTGTTGGGTAAGGGTATCAAGGGATATGGAACAAAGGCAGGTACAGATCTGTCATGATCTACTTGTATGGTGGAACAGGCTCATGGGGCTAAATGGCCTCCTCCTGATCCTATCTAATGAATAGAATCTATCAACAATTATAATGTTGGAAAGAAACTAGAACACTAGACAGAGGTCAAGACTGCCAGGATGGCTCAGCAAATGTATAGGTGAGAATCTCTGAGGTATAGGCGAATAGCTGAACCCCATGGGCTAGCAAACTGCTGCTATGTTCCCTGTTCTGTGCTGTGTTTGCTGATTTCATCCAAGGGCTTAGTAAGGTTATTACAATTGTCCACAGTATCTCTGAGTTAGGGTGTGTAGGATGTGTAGAATCTATCAGGGCTTAATCTTAGTTAGTTGAACTCTCTATGGCTTCCCCGATCATAGCAAGTAGTATAATTCAAATCTGTTTGCCCTGCCTTTCTAAGCAGGTATATACAAAATTTGTCCATCTCCGCTTTGAATATATTCAATGACCCAGCCTCCACAGCTCTCTGGGGTACAGAATGCCAAAGATTCACGACCCTCAGAAGAAATTCCTCCTCATCTCCATCTTAAATGGGTGACCCCTTATTCTGAAACAGGGCTTTCATTTCACACACATTGTGGGCTATTTTTGTTGAATGTGCAATTTAAGGCTGTACATTGTATCCTCATTTATTGAAGGAAGTAAAGCAGAGGAAAGAGAAAGGCCACAAACAGCGAGTCTGGTGAATGAACACAGGTAAAGTTTAACAGTGATAGAAGCACACAACAACTTGCATTTATATACCTACTTTAATGTAGTAAAACATCCTAAGGCACTTGACAGGAGTGTTACCAAATAAAATTTGACACAGAGCCACAAAAGAGGATATTAGAACAGGTAACCAAAAGCTTGATAAGAACATAAGAAGTAGGAGCAGTAGGCAGCCATTTGGCCCCTCAAGCCTGTTCCACTGTTCAATAAGATCATGACTGATCTGATCTTGGTCTCACCTCCACTTTCCTACCTGTTCCCCATAACCCTGGACTCCCCTATAGTTCAAAATCTGTCTATCCCTCCTTAAATAAGAACATAAAAAACAGGAGTAGGAGTAGGCCATTTGGCCCGTCGAGCCTGCTCCGCCATTTAATACGATCATGGCTGATCCGATCATGGACTCAGGTCCACCTCCCTGCCCGCTCCCCATAACCCCTTATTGGTTAAGAAACTGTCTATCTCGGTCTTAAATTTATTTAATGACCCAGCTTCCACAGCTCTCTGAGGTAGCGAATTCCACAGATTTATAACCCTCAGAGAAGAAATTCCTCCTCGTCTCAGAATAAGGGTCTGACCATTTAAAACTAAGATTATGCCCCCGAGTTCTAGTCTCCCCCATCAGTGTAAACATCCTCATCCTCACTGCATCCACCTTGTCAAGCCCCCTCATAATATTATATGTTTTGATAAGATCACCTCTCATTGTTCTGAATTCGAATGAGTAGAGGCTCAACCTACTCAACCGTTCCTCAAGTCAATTCCCTCATCTCCGGAATCATCCTAGTGAACCTTCTCTGAACTGCCTCCAAAGCAAGTATATCCTTTTTTAAATAAGGAGACCAAAACTGTACGCAGTACTCTAGGTGTGGTCTCACCAATGCCCTGTGCAGTTGTAGCAAGAGTATTGGTGAGGCCACCTGGAATACCGTGTGCAGCTTTGTTTTCCATATTTACAAAAGGATACACTTGCTTTGGAGGCAGTTCAGAGAAGGTTCACTAGGTTGATTCCAGAGATCAGGGGGTTGACTTATGAGGAAAGGTTGAGTAGGTTGGGCCTCTACCCATTGGAATTCAGAAGAATGAGAGGTGATCTTATCAAAACGTATAAGATTGAGGGGGCTTGATGAGGTGGATGCAGAGATGATGTTTCCATTGATGGGGGAGACTAGAACTAGAGGGCATGACCTTAGAATAAGGGGCCGCCCATTTAAAACTGAGAAGAGGAGGAATTTCTTCTCTCAGAGAGTTGTAAATCTGTGGAATTCACTGCCTCAGAGAGCTGTGGAAGCTGGGACATTGAATAAATTTAAGACAGAAATAGACAGTTTCTTAAACGATAAGGGGATAAGGGGTTATGGGGAACGGGCAAGGAGGTGGAGCTGAGTCCATGATCAGATCAGCCATTATCTTATTGAATGGCGGAGCAGGCTCGAGGGGCCGTATGGCCTACTCCTGTTCCTATTTCTTATGTTCTTATGTTCCCTGCTTTTATACTCCGTCCCCCTTGCAATAAAGGCCAACATTCCACTTGCCTTCCTAATTATTGCTGTTCTGTAGTCCCTCTCCATTTAAATAATTCTTGCTTTTCTATTCTTCCTACCAAAGTGGATAACCTCACATTTTCCCACATTATACTCCATCTGCCAAATATTTGCCAACTCACAAACTATCTATATCCCTTTGCAAACTCTTTGGCCGGAATTTTCCCAGCCCTGCGAGTGAGGGTTTGGAGGCGTCCCCCGTCAAAATGGCCCTGATTGACAGCGGGTCAGGATCCCGTCTGAACCTGCCTCCGTGTGAGTTTCTCAGCTGTCAGATGTGTATTCAGATAGCAGACCTGACAATAAGCAACAGGACAGGTAATTAACATAATTTAAACTAACATGCTAGTTAGAGGCTTAAAAGCTGGCACGTACAATTTTACCAACCTTTGACGGGTTTGTCATGCCTTGGGTTTCATGTCAGGTAAGTGAAGTCAGGTTCTCAGTGACTCCCTACTGCTTTGGTTAGTTGGCAGCTGCACAAGTGGTATAAAAGTTACCATTTCACAGCTGTTCACTTTCCAATGTCAGAAACTGAAACCTTCAGGTTTTGGACAAGTATTTGAGCTGTATGCACTTTGGAAGTGTTTGCAGTGAACTCTTTATTCATGGTCATCTCCTTGGAGCAACCTCTCTCACCATTGACAGGGCACTTCTGTCATCTCAACCTCACCTGCCATCTATTCCAGCAGCATTGGTGCCCTTCAAAAAATCTCACCTTGGTCCTTAGAATTACACCATGATCAGCCCCAACATCACTAAACACAAGGATGTCTCGGAGCGGGTGCAGGGCATTCTGAAAAGAGAGGGTGAACAGCCAGTTGTCGTGGTGCATATAGGTACCAACGATATAGGTAAAAAATGGGATGAGGTCCTACAAGACGAATTTAGGGAGCTAGGAGCTAAATTAAAAAGTAGGACCTCAAAAGTAGTAATCTCAGGATTGCTACCAGTGCCACGTGCTAGTCAGAGTAGGAATCGCAGGATAGCTCAGATGAATATGTGGCTTGAGGAGTGGTGCAAAAGGGAGGGATTCAAATTCCTGGGACATTGGAAGCGGTTCTGGGGGAGGTGGGACCAATACAAACCGGACGGTCTGCACCTGGGCAGGACCGGAACCAATGTCCCAGGGGGAGTGTTTGCTAGTGCTGTTGGGAAGGAGTTAAACTAATATGGCAGGGGGATGGGAACCTATGCAGGGAGACAGAGGGAAATAAAATGGAGGCAGAAGCAAAAGATAGAAAGGAGAATAGTAAAAGTGGAGGGCAAAGAAACCCAAGGCTAAAAACAAAAAGGGCCTCATTACAACAAAATTCTAAAGGGGCAAAGTGTGTTAAAAAGACAAACCTGAAGGCTCTGTGCCTGAATGTGAGGAGTATTCGGAATAAGGTGGACGAATTAACTGCGCAGACAGCAGTTAATGGATATGATGTAATTGGCATCACGGAGACATGGCTCCAGGGTGACCAAGGCTGGGAACTCAACATCCAGGGGTATTCAAAGTTTAGGAGGGTTAGGCAGAGAAGAAAAGGAGGCGGAGTGGTGTTGCTGGTTAAAGAGGAAATTAATGCAATAGTAAGGAGGGACATTAGCCTGGATGATGTGGAATCGGTATGGGTGGAGCTGCGGAATACTAAAGGGCAGAAAACGCTAGTGGGAGTTGTGTACAGACCACCAAACAGTAGCAGTGAGGTTGAGGACAGCATCAAACAAAAAATAAGGGATGTGTGCAATAAAGGTACAGCAGTTATCATGGGCGACTTTAATCTACATATTGATTGGGCTAACCAAACTGGTAGCAATGCGGTGGAGGAGGAGTGTATTAGGGATGGTTTTCTAGACCAATATGTCGAGGAACCAACTAGGGAGCTGGCCTTCCTAGACTGGGTGATGTGTAATGAGAAGGGACTAATTAGCAATCTTGTTGTGCGAGGCCCCTTGGGAAGAGTGGCCATAATATGGTAGAATTCTTTATTAAGATGGAGTGTGACACAGTTAATTTGGAAACTAGGGTCCTGAACTTAAGGAAAGGTAACTTCGACGATATGAGATGTGAATTGGCTAGAATAGACTGGCAAAGGATACTTAAAGGGTTGATGGTGAATAAACAATGGCAAACATTTAAAGATCACATGGATGAACTTCAGCAATTGTACATCCCTGTCTGGAGTAAAAATAAAACGGGGAAGGTGGCTCAACCGTGGCTAACAAGGGAAATTAAGGATAAAACCAAGGAAGAGGCATATAAACTGGCTAGAAAAAGCAACAAATCTGAGGACTGGGAGAAATTTAGAATTCAACAGAGGAGGACTAAGGGTTTAATTAAGAGGGGGAAAATAGAATACGAGAGGAAGCTTGCAGGGAACATAAAAACTAACTGCAAAAGCTTCTATAAATATGTGAAGAGAAAAAGATTAGTGAAGACAAACGTAGGTCCCTTGCAGTCGAATTCAGGTGAATTTATAATGGGGAACAAAGAAATGGCAGACCAATTGAACAAATACTTCGGTTCTGTCTTCATGAGTGAAGACACAAATAACCTTCCGAATGTACTAGGGGACAGTGGGTCTAGTGACAAGGAGGAACTGAAGGATATCCTTATTAGGCGGGAAATTGTGTTAGGGAAATTGATGTGATTGAAGACCGATAAATCCCCGGGGCCTGATAGTCTGCATCCCACAGTACTTAAGGAAGTGGCCCTAGAAATAGTGGATGCATTGGTGATCATTTTCCAACAGTCTATCGACTCTAGATCAGTTCCTATGAACTGGAGGGTAGCTAATGTAACACCACATTTTAAAAAAGGGAGAGAGAAAACAGGTAATTATAGACCAGTTAGCCTGACATCAGTAGTGGGGAAAATGTTGGAATCAATCATTAAGGATGTAATAGCAACGCATTTGGAAAGCAGTAACGGGTTCGGTCCAAGTCAGCATGGATTTATGAAAAGAAAATCATGTTTGACGAATCTGCTGGAATTTTTTGAGAATGTAACAAGCAGAGTGGACAAGGGAGAACCAGTGGATGTGGTGTATTTGGACTTTCAAAGGGCTTTTGACAAGGCCCGTACAAGAGATCGGTGTGCAAAATCAAAGTGCATGGTATTGGGGGTAATGTACTGACGTGGATAGAGAACTGATTGGCAGACAGGAAGCAGAGAGTCGGGATAAACTTGTCCTTTCCAGAATGGCAGACAGTGACTAGTGGAATGCCGCGTGGCTCAGTGCTGGAACCCCAGCTCTTTACAATATACATTAATGATTTAGATGACGGAATTGAGTGTAATATCTCCAAGTTTGCATTTGACATTAAACTGGGTGGCAGAGTGAGCTGTAAGGAGGATGCTAAGAAGCTGCAGGGTGACTTGGACAGGTTAGGTGAGTGAGCAAATGCATGGCAGAAACAGTATAATCTGGATAAATGTGAGGTTATCCATTTTGGGGGCAAAAACACAAAAGCAGATTATCTGAATGGTGGCAGATTAGGAAAAGGGGAGGTGCAACGAGACCTGGGTGTCATGGTTCATCAGTCATTGCAAGTTGGCTTGCAGGTACAGCAGGCAATGAAGAAGACAAATGGTATGTTGGCCTTCATAGCTAGGGGATTTGAGTATGGGAGCAGGGAGGTCTTATTGCAGTTGTACAGGGCCTTGGTGAGACCTCACCTGGAATATTGTGTTCAGTTTTGGTCTCCTAATCTGAGGAAGGACGTTCTTGCTATTGAGGGAGTGCGGCGAAGGTTCACCAGACTGATTCCAGGGATGGCTGGGCTGTCATATGAGGAGAGACTAGATCAACTGGGCCTTTATTCACTGGAGTTTGGAAGGATGAGAGGGGATCTCATACAAACGTATAAGATTCTGACGGGACTGGAAAGGTTAGATGCGGGAAGAATGTTCCCGATGTTGAGGAAGTCCAGAACCAGGGGAAATAGTCTTCGGATAAGGGGTAGGCCATTTAGGACTGAGATGAGGAGAAACTTCTTCACTCAGAGTTGTTAACCTGTGGAATTCCCTGCCGCAGAGAGTTGTTGATGCCAGTTCATTGGATATATTCAAGAGGGAGTTAGCTATAGCCCTTAAGGCTAAGGGGATCAAGGGGAATGGAGAGAAAGCAGGAAAGGGGTACTGAGGGAGTGATCAGCCATGATCTTATTGAATGGTGGTGCAGGCTCGAAGAGCCGAATGGCCTACTCCTGGATCTATTTTCTATATTTCTATATCCTCCGCCTGCTCCACGACAACATGCAGGCTATGATCCTTACCGATGAATCCATTACAGACCCAATCCACATCCGGACCTGGGTCAAGCAGGGCCGCGTCATCGCCTCAATCTTCTCAATCTTCCTCGCTGCCATGCTCCACCTCACAGTCGATAATCTCCCTGCTGGAGTAGAACTAAACTACAGAACCAGTGGGAATCTGTTCAACCTTCACCGAATCCAGGCCAGTTCCAAGACCACCCAACCTCTGTCGTCGAGCTATAGTACACGGACGACGTCTGCGTTTGTGCACATACAGACGCTGAACTCTAGGACAAAGTCAACGTATTTACTGAGGCATACGAAAGCATGGGCCTTACACTAAACATCAGCAAGACAAAGGTCGTCCACCAGCCTGTCCTTACCACACAACACTGTCCCCCAGTCATCAAGATCCACGGCGCGGCCTTGTACAAGGTTGGCCACTTCTCATATCTCGGGAGCCTTTGATCAACAAGAGCAGGCATCGACAACGAGATCCAACACCACCTCCAGTGCAGCCTTTGGCCGCCTGAGGAAAAGAGTGCTTGAAGAACAGGCCCTCAAAACTGCCACCAAGCTCATGGCTGTAGTAATACCCGCCCTCCTGTATGGCTCAGAGGCATGGACCATGTACATTAGACACCTCAAGTCACTGGAGAAATACCACCAAAGATGTCGCCGCAAGATCCTACAAATTCCCTAGGAGGACAGACGCACCAACATTAGCATCCTTGACCAGGCCAACATCCCCAGCATTGAAGCACTGACCACACTTGATCAGCTCTGCTGGGCAGGCCACATAGTTCGCATGCCAGACACGAGACTCCCAAAGCAAGCGCTCTACTCGGAACGGCAAACGAGACAAAGGTGGGCAATGGAAACGTTACAAAGACACCCTCAAAGCCTCCCTGATAAAGTGCAACTGACAGCTGGGAGACCCAAAGTGGAGGAAACGCATCCGGGAGGGCGCTGAGCACCTCGAGTCTCGTCGCCAAGAGCGTGCAGAAATCAAGCGCGCAGAAATCAAGCGCAGGCAGCGGAAAGAACATGCGGCAAACCAGTCCCAACCACCCCTTCCCTCAACGACTATCTACCCCACTGTGACAGGGACTGTGGTTCTCGTTTGGACTGTACAGCCACCGAAGGACTCATGTTAAGAGTGGAAACAAGTCTTCCTCAACTCAGAGGGACTGCCTATGATGATGAGTATTGGAGGAGACGATTCGCATCATTTCCTGTAGGAATGTATTTCATCAACTCAGCAAACCCACTCAGTTCCGCGGCAAACCGGAGACATGAAGATCCATGTAGTGGTCCTATTTGTGGCATCTTTCTCCTGTGAGTACTTTAGGATTGATTCATTTGAAAGTGCAACATATTATTCCACAATAAGTAACGGTCATGTTCTTTTAAACAGGTGGTGGTCTTGCTCTATCCGTGACTCAGCCCACGAGATCCGTCACCAGGACCTTGAGAAAAACGGCCCGTTTTCGGTGTGTGTTTGAGGGTGCGGATTTCGTGAGTGTTACGGTTCACTGGTACCGACACACACCGAGCCGAGACTTCCATCGCATTCTCCACGTTAAGACAGACGCCCGTGCAGTCTACGACGACAATTTCGACAACAGATTCACGGCCGAAAACTTGGAACAAGAAAAGATGAGTCGACTAGACATAAGAGACATCGCGGAGAGCGATGCTGGAGTTTATTACTGCGCCTTCTGGGCCAGCACAGTGACAGGATATTGTGGGGGGCCCTTACAAATACCAATCACCCAACCACCTCTCCGATGGGCTGTGGAGCGTGTGAACACATTACCCACTGCACAGAATTCAATTTAGAATCGACGAGCAATTACTGTCCAGAGTTAGGTTAAACCGACAATCAGAAGATCGTATCTCAATTCTCTAATCCTTTCACCAATTGGAAAGAGCTTGAAATACCCAGATACAGGAGAATAATAGTACTTATACCGCATATCGGGACCAAGTGAGCCGATATTAATCCTGTGAACTGTTCACAGACCCAAAGATCTCACGCTGTGAGGATACGCGAGATAAGAGCAACAGACCCGAGGGTTTGGTTTTAAAACCTCGGTTTAATGCAGTGCTTAAAAGACAGACACTTGTGTATATTTAGCGACAAAACGTACGCGGTTTAAAAAGTCTACAACTCTTTTGGTTGGATAAAATAAAACAGTTACGTCAAGTGCCCCCCAATTTGGGAGACACTCCAAACATTTTTCAAGGCCCTTTTTTCCTTTTTTTGTTTTTTGTGGGGTTTTTTGTGCACTAAAATCATACATTTTACAAGTGCCCCCTATAAAAGGGGAGGGGGACACTAAAACCTGGCAGTTAAAACAAATTAAACTTTAAAACATATAAAATCAAATTAAAATTTGGTTGCCGGAGGTAATAATGCACTCCAGTCCCTTCGGTGCCCACCTCTCACAGAAGGCCGTGAGCGTACCGATGGACACCACGTGCTCCATCTCCAAGGACACCCTGGCCCGGATGTAAGCACGGAAGAGAAGCAGGCAGTCGGGTTGAACGACCCCCTCGACCGCCCGCTGCCTGGACCGGCTGATGGCACCCTTGGCCGTGCCCAGGAGCAGTCCTACGAGGAGGCCCTCGGACCTACCCGCTCCCCTCCGCACAGGATGCCCAAAGATCAGGAGTGTGGGACTGAAGTGCAACCAGAATTTGAGGAGCAGCCCCTTTAAATAATGGAACAGGGGCTGCAACCTCGCATACTCCATAAAAACATGGAACACGGACTCTTCCAGACCGCAGAAATTGCAGGCGGCCTGGGAGCCCATGAACCGGCTTAAAAATTTACTGCACGGGACTGCTCCATGCACCACCCTCCAGGCCAAGTCCCTGGTAAATAGTGGGAGGACACCCGCATAGAGTGCACTCCATTGGGGACCCCCGCCTCCTCCGGACGGCAAGATGGTACGCCATGGCGTGTCCGGACGCAGACGAGGATGGCAAGGTTGAGAGGTGCAGGAGCAGCCCGTACAGGAAACCCCTCCGCGCAGAACTGAAAGGCACGGAGGGGATTTCCCCGAGGTGGCTCAAGTTGTGAGGCGCCGGCTCCCGAGGGAGGTTTCGGGGTTTGGCGCTGATGAGGAATTCCGTCCAGACGGGGATCAGTTCGGACAGGATCTCCCCCATGTGCTTGAGCATCCTTGACACACCTAACCGAGTCAGGGCCCAGAGCTGTTTTTAGCGACTCGATGGCATCGGCTGCGCAGCGGACGTCGGCCGAATTTAGGTGCTGTGCCAGCACGTCTGCGCCATCCAGCCCTCTCCTCCGCCATCGAGCAGGTCCCTGACCTTGGTCACCTCGCCAGCCACAGCCCTCTCGTCCGCCTGCCACCTAAAACCTCGGTCGTGGAGATACGGATTCCTGAGCAGCAGCTCCTGCAGGAAGTCTACAGACCTAAAGGCAATTCCAATATCACATCAATAAATTAATGATTCCCCCCACCCCCCCACACACACACGGAGGAGTGTCGAGAATATAACTAAGTTACATAACGGGATAACTGCAGTGACCTGGGGTAACTGGTGTATTTTCACCCAGAGGGTGGTGGGGGTCTGGAAAGGGTGGTGGGGGTCTGGAAAGGGTGGTAGAGACAGAACTCCTCATTTCAATTAAAAAATACAGGAAGTGCTGTAACCTACAAGGCTACGGACCAAGAGCTGGAAAGTGGGATTAGGCTGGGTAGCTCATTTTCGGAATGACGGAAATGGCTTCCTGTGCCGTAAATTTCTATGAACTTTTGGTGTAATTTGCTCAGACTCGGCCTCTGCTCCGAAAGCTCATGTTTTTTTTTCAATTTCTAAACTCAATTGTTCCGCTGTCGCAGTTGATGACCTCCCCTCCATCATCTCCAATCTGTCCCGAACACCGTCCCGACCTCTTCCCACCATCCTTACGACCCAACACTGGCTCCCTGACCCCAACTCAGCACATTTTAAATCATTTCCATCTTTAAATCTCTTGATGGCTTCACTCTGTTCCATCTCTGCAACGTCCTCTAGGGTTTCGCCATCCGACAGTCCTGGAACTCCCGCCCCTTCTTTCCTCCACCTTTCGCTGCACAAACCCACTGCCTGCAACTCTGCCTAAACCCTCCACCTCTCTCAATAAAACCCTTAGCAAAAGCGATCTTTTTCAACAGCTGCCGATAACACATCCCACTCTCTCCCTGTAGGGGTTGATGTCTGACCCCCAGATTTCAAAGTGTCTCCGGTGTTTCCTACATTAAATGTTAATATTTAATTGCAACTTGCCGTGTTCGCTGAGCTGTTTGCCAATTCTCTTGCACTTTGGATTATCTATTGAGTTCGGATGCATTTGCACTAATGCAAATCGGAGCAGCCAGTTTGATGATCTGCAATAATAGTTTTGCTTCCTACGGGCACGGAGGTTGTAAATTAAACGAAGAGTCTGGGCCCTGCTTAAATGTAGAGACAAGTTGTGACGCCGCCAGGAGGAGCCAGTCTTGCGCCGCTAAAATTCGATAGTACTTAGGAAGTAAATCCAACTGAGTTTAAAAAGTGTCCATTTAAAGCTTATACATTTAACTCAAAGTCGGTTTAAAAAGTGTGGAGATTGTTCCCACTCTCTCGTATCAAATAAGTAAAATGTAACTGCTGGTAGGAGCCGTACAAATGGACAAAACATTCTCCGGAGCAGAGTTGGAGCCAAGCTGCATAAACAGGTCAATGTCTGATGAAACTAACATTGCAGCTGAAACCAGTAATTACAATGTAACATTAATCACCCGTCAACATGTCAGGGTTACCAATCGTACACTGAGCAAATGTGAAGATCAATGGAGGCCACGAGGTACAGAAACAACACGTTTAGGTTGAATTAATATCCTGGATTAGTCGGTAGTGGAAAGACCTTTCCCGGTGTAAAAGGCATCCAACCAATCAGAATGAGTCCAGCGGACTTTAAAGTCAAAGGGGTCAACGTGGTTTCTTATTGGTTGCGCGTTTATTTCCAACACCAGATTTCTGATTGGTCACATTGGAGGACAAGACACACCCAGCAGTTTATCCGGAACATAAAAAATAGGAGCAGGAGTAGACCATTTGGCCCCTCGAGCCTGCCCCACCATTTAATAAGATCATGGCTGATCTGATCATGGATTCAGGTCCACTTCCCTGCCAACTCCCCATAACCCTTTATTCCTTATCGCTCAAAAATCTGTCTGTCTCCACCTTAAATATATTCAATGAGCCAGCCTCCATAGCTCCCTGGGGTAGAGAATTCCACAGATTTACAACTCTCAGAGAAGAAATTCCTCCTCATCTCAGTTTTAAATGGGCAGCCCCTTATTCTGAGACTATGCCCCCTAGTTCATGTTTCCCCTATGAATGGAAATATACTCTCTGCATCCACCTTGTCAAGGCCCCTCATTCTCTTATATGTTTCGATAAGATCACCTCTCATTCTTCTGGACTCCAATGAGTAGAGGCCCAACCTATTCAACCTATCTTCAAAAGTCAACCCCCTCATCTTCAGAATCAACCTAGTGAACCTTCTCTGAACTGCCTCCAGTGCAAGTATATCCTTCCTTAAATACGGAGACCAAAACTGAATGCAGTACTATAGGTGTGGCCTCACCAATACCCTGTACAGTTGTAGCACAACTTCCCTGCTTTTATATTCCATCCCCCTTGCAATAAAGGCCAACATTCCATTTGCCTTCCTGATTACTTGCTGTACCTGCATACTAACTTTTTGTGTTTCATGCACAAGGACCCCCAGGTCCCTCTGTACTGCAACACTTTGCAACTTTTCTCCATTTAAATTATAATTTGCTTTTCTATTTTTTCTACCAAAGTGGATAAGCTCACATTTTCCCACATTATACTCCATCTGCCAAATGTTTGCCCACTCACTTAGCCTGTCTATATCCCTTTGCAGATTTTTTGTGTCCTCCTCACAATTTGCTTCCCCCCCAATCTTTGTACTATCAGTAAACTTGACTACATTACACTTGGTCCCCTCATCCAAGTCATTAATATAGATTGTAAATAGTTAAGACCCCAGCACCGATCCCTGCGGCACCCCACTAGTTACTGTTTGCCAACCGAAAGTGACCCATTTATCCCGACTCTCTGTTTTCTGTTTGTTAGCCAATCCTCTATCCATGCTAATATATTGCCCTCAACCCTGTGAACTTTTATCTTGTGCAGTAACCTTTTATGTGGCACCATTTTGAATGCCTTCTGGAAATCCAAATACACCACATCCACTGGTTCCCCCTTATCCACCCTGCTTGTTACATTCTCAAAGAACTCCAGCAAATTTGCCAAACATGATTTGTAATTAGATCTTACCTGCCTAAGTAATCAATTATTTTGCCAAGTCTAATTCGAGCCATTCTCACTGCCAGACTCTAAACAGAACAGATCTGACACAGAACCTTGCCGGTTAAGACCTTCTCCCACCCCAAAAACAAGTTACTGGCCCCACCCCTACCAAGTTCCTAACCTTTCTACATTACAACAGCGACTACACACCACTTCATTGGCTGTAAAGCACTTTGAGACATCCGGTGGTCGTGAAAGGCGCTACATAAATCCAAGTCTTTATTTTTCTTCTTTCCTGCCACTGCAGGTTCCTGACCTTCTCCCTCCACCCCCCATCTCCCCCCACCACCAATCCTCTCCGTCCCCACCCCCCACCACCATCGATGAGTCATTGTGTGTGGGTCACAGATTGTTAACAGGTTTATTGGGTATTATGTGAATAATGACAGTGTCAAGAATTCTGGATTTCATCCAGTCCAATCATGTCACTTGCCATACACGCACCGAGCTATCTGAGATATCAACCAGGTCTAGGGGCAGGAGAGGGAGAACATGGTGTGGGTGTAAAGGGGGTGGGGTTGGAAGAATGTGATCCATCTTGCCATCTGGATCATGTTCTCGCTCTCAACCTCCCTCCTTTAGTCCTGGATCACATTCTTCCCCCATCCCCACTGTGCTCTCTGTATTCTTTACCCCCTCCCTCCTGAGTTCCTGGTCTTAGCTCCGTTCCCCTCCAATCCTCCACTTTCCCCCTTCAATTGTCTCTCTCCCTTTGAAGCTCATTCTCTCTCCCCTCCTCCTCTCTCTCTCCCCCTCCTCTCTCTCTTTCCCCTTCTCTCTCTCCCCCCTCCTCTCTCTCCCCTCCTCTCTCTCCCCCTCCTCCATCTCCCCTCCTCTCTCTCTCTCTCCATCCTCTCTCTCCCTCCTCTCTCTCCCTCCCTCCTCTCTTTCCCCTCCTCTGTCTCACCCTCTGTCTCTCCCCTCCAATCCCCTCTCTTTCTCCCCCTCCAATCGTCTCTCTCTCCCCGAATCCCTCTCTTCTCCCCTCCTCTCTCTCTCTCTCCCCATCACCCTCTATCTCTCCCCCTCCAATCCCCTCTCTCTCTGCCGTCCGATATCCTCTCTATTCATCCACTGATCCCCGCTCTCCTACCTCTCTGATCACTTTATTGCCCACCTCTGAGCCCCTCTCTCTTCCATCTCCAATTCCCTCCTCACCCTCCTCTTTCTCCCCATCCTCTCTCTCCCATCTCCTCTCTCTCTCTCCCCTCCGATTTCCTCTGATTCATTATCTCTTGCCCCTCCAATCTCTTCTCTCCTTTCCTTGATCCACTCCCTCTCCCCTCCTCTCTCTCTCCCTCCTCTCTGCCCCTCTCTCTCCCTCCCTCCTTTCTTCCACTCCTCCCTTTCCCCTCCCCTTCTCTCTCCCCTTCGACTCTCTCTCCCCCCTCTCTCTCTCCCCCTCCTCTCTCCCCTCCTCCCCTCTCTCCCCCTCTTTCTCTCTCATTCCTCTCTCTCCCCCTCTGTCCCTCTCTCTCTCTTCCCCCTCCTTTCTCTCTCCCCCTCTCTCTCGCCACCTCTATCTCCCCTCCTTTCTTGCTCCCTCCTCTCTCCCCCCTCCTCTGATTCTCTTTCTCTCTTCCCACTCTGATTTCCTCTCTCTCTCTCCCCTTTTCATCCTCTGTCTTCTCTCCTTTCCTGTGTCCCCCCCTTGTTATATATGTGAAATTGTATTTACTCTGTACAGCCACCAGAGGGCTCATCCCCTGGATCCCATAATCCCTTAGGAGCACAGGTATTTAAGGAGGCCTCACAGGTTGGAGAGGCACTCTGGAGATTTTTTCGTACTTGGCATTGACAACGAATCCATACTTCGCAAACTTTTGACTGTAGAGACCCCAACCTTGAGCAAGGCCATAGCAATAGCCCAGGCATTCATTGCCACCAGTGACAATACGAAGCAAATCTCCCAGCATTCAAGTGCTGCTACAAGTACTGTGAACAAAGTGATGTTGTTTTCAAATCGTCATATACAGGGCAGGTCACACATACCTGCAGCTGCACATCTGCAGATGTCTTAGAGTCCACCATCAAGGGTGATGAATGCAAGGCCATTAACACCTTGTTGGCGCTGTGGGGGTGATCATCGTTTCCATTCATGCCGATTCAAAGGGTACATTTGCAAGGGCTGTGGAACAATGGGATACCTCCAACGAGTGTGCAGGTGAGCTGCTAATCTTGTTAAACCTGCAAACCATCATGTTGCAGAGAAGGACAGATCTACGGAGGATCACAATGAACCAGAGCCTCAGACCGAGGAAGTAGAGGTACATGGAGTGCACACATTCACCTTGAATTGTCCCCCAATAATGCTGAATGTTGAACTAAATGGACTCTCGGTGTCAATGGAGCTGGACACAGGTGCATGCCAGTCCATCATGGGCAAAAAGACTTTCAAAAAATTGTGCTGCAACAAGGCTTCAGGCCAGTCTTAACTCCAGTTTGCACGAAATTAAGAACATACACAAAAGAACTGATTCCTGTAATTGGCAGTGCTACCGTAAAGGTCTCCTACGATGGAGCGGTGCACAAGCTACCATTCTGGGTGGTACCGGGTGATGGTCCCACATTGCTTGGCAAGAGCTGGCCTGGAAAGATATGCTGGAACTGGGACGACATCTGAGCACTATCGCCCGCTGATGAACTTCGTGTGCCCAGGTCTTAAACAAATTTCCTTCGATGTTCGAACCAGGCATTGGGAAATTCCAAGGAGCAAAAGTGCAGATCCACCTAATTCCGGGGGCGCGACCCATTCATCACAATGCGAGAGCAGTACTGTACATGATGAGAGAAAGGGTAGAGATCGAGCTTGACCGGCTGCAAAGAGAGGGCATAATTTTACCGATCGAGTTCAACAAGTGGGCCAGTCCGATCCTTCCTGTCCTCAAGGGAGATGGCACCTTCAGAATCTGTGGCGATTACAAAGTAATTATCAATCGTTTCTCCCTGCAGGACCAATACTCACTACCAAAGGCCGATGACCTCTTTGCAACGCTGGCGGGAGGAAAGACATTCACGAAGCTGGAGCTGACTTCAGCCAACATGACGCAGGAACTGGAGGAATCATCGAAGGCCTTCACCTGCATCAACATGCACAAAGGTCTTTTTGTTTATAACAGATGCCCGTTTGGAATTCGATCAGCGGCGGCAATATTCCAGAGAAACATGGAAAGCTTACTGAAGTCGGTCCTGCACCCCGTGGTCTTCCAGGATGACATCTTGGTCACAGGTCAGAACACAGTCGAGCATCTGCAGCACCTGGAGGAGGTTCTTAGTCGACTCAAATGCGTAGGGCTCAGGTTAAAACGCTCAAAGTGCGTTTTCCTGGTGCCTGATGCAGAGTTCTTGGGAAGGAGGATTGTGGCAGACGTCATCAGGCCCACCAACATGAAAACGGAGGCAATGGAGAACGCACCAAGGCAGAACGTGATGGAGCTACGGTCGTTTCTGGGGCTCCTGAACTTCTTTGGTAACTTCTTACCGGGTCTTAGCACACTGTTAGAACCACTGCATGAATGGGTTTGGGGCAAAAGGTAAGAAAATGCCTTTGTAAAAGCAAGAAAATTGTTGTGCTCAAACAAGTTGTTGTGTTGTATGATCCATGTAAGCGTTTGGTACTAACATGTGATGCGTCGTCATGTTGGCCTTCATAGCGAGGGGATTTGAGCACAGGGGCAGGGAGGTGTTACTACAGTTGTACAGGGCCTTGGTGAGGCCACTCTGGAGTATTGTGTTCAGTTTTGGTCTCCTAACTTGAGGAAGGACATTCTTGCTATTGAGGGAGTGCAGCAAAGGTTCACCAGACTGATTCCCGGGATGGCGGGACTGACATATCAAGAAAGACTGGATCAACTGGGCTTGTATTCACTGGAGTTCAGAAGAATGAGAGGGGATCTCATCGAAACGTTTAAAATTCTGACGGGTTTAGACAGGTTAGATGCAGGAAGAATGTTCCCAATGTTGGGGAAATCCAGAACCAGGGGTCACAGTCTAAGGATAAGGGGTAAGCCATTTAGGACCGAGATGAGGAGAAACTTCTTCACCCAGAGAGTGGTGAACCTGTGGAATTCTCTATCACAGAAAGTTGTTGAGACCAATTCACTAAATATATTCAAAAAGGAGTTAGATGTAGTCCTTACTACTAGGGGGATCAAGGGGTATGGCGAGAAAGCAGGAATGGGGTACTGAGGTTACATGTTCAGCCATGAACTCGTTGAATGGCGGTGCAGGCTCGAAGGGCCGAATGGCCTACTCCTGCACCTATTTTCTATGTTTCTATGTTTCTATATGGCGTCGGGTTTGTATTGCAACAAACTAATGATTCTGGGAAACTGCAACCGGTTGCTTATGCATCCAGGAGTCTGTCAAAGGCTGAGAGAGCCTACAGCATGATTGAGAAAGAAGCGTTAGTGTGTTTATGGGGTAAAGAAAATGCATCAATACCTGTTTGGGCTAAAATTCGAATTGGAAATTGACCATAAGCCACTAATATCCTTGTTTTCCGAGAGTAAAGGGATAAATACCAATGCATCGGCCCGCATCCAGAGATGGGCGCTCACGTTGTCCGCATACAACTACGCCATCCACCACAGGCCAGGCACAGAAAACTGTGCCGATGCTCTCCGTAGGCTACTATTGCCCAACACGGGGGTGGAAATGGCGCAGCCCGCTGATCTAACCATGGTTATGGAAGCATTTGAGAGTGAGCAATCACCTGTCACTGCCCGGCAGATCAAAACCTGGACAAGCCAGGACCCCTTATTATCTCTCGTCAAAAGCTGTGTGCTTCACGGGAGCTGGTCTAGTGTCCCAGTGGAAATGCAGGAAGAAATTAAGCCGTTCCAGCGTCGCGAAGATGAAATGTCTATACAAGCAGACTGCCTACTGTGGGGCAATCGAGTAATGGTCCCCAAGAAGGGCAGAGACACCTCATCAATGACCTCCACAGTACCCACCCAGGCATTGTAATGATGAAAGCGATAGCCAGATCCCACATGTGGTGGCCCGGTATCGATGCGGACTTAGAGTTCTGCATTCACAGATATAATACATGCTCGCAGTTAAGCAATGTACCCAGGGAGGCACCCTAAGTTTATGGTATTGGCCCTCCAAACCGTGGTTTAGTGTACAGGTCGACTATGCAGGCCCGTTCTTGGGTAAAATGTTCCTTGTGGTTGTAGACGTGTATTCCAAGTGGATTGAATGTGAGATAATGTTGGCTAGCATGTCCGCTGCCACTACTGAAAGCCTGCGGGCCATTGTTTGCCACTCACGGCTTACCCGATGTCCTGGTGAACGACAACGGGCCATATTTTACCAGTGCTGAGTTCAAAGAATTCATGACCCGTAACGGGATCAAACATGTCACATCTGCCCCATTTAAACCAGTGTCCAATGGTCACGCAGAGAGAGCAGTGCAAACCATCAAGCAAGGGTTGAAGAGATCACCTTACTTAAGGAAGGATATACTAGCTTTGGAGGGGGTACAGAGACGATTCACTCAGCTGATTCCGGAGATGAGGGGGTTACCTTATGATGATAGATTGAGTAGACTGTGTCTTTACTAGTTGGCGTTCAGAAGGATGAGGGGTGATCTTATAGAAACATTTAAAATAATGAAAGGGATAGACAAGATAGAGGCAGAGAGGTTGTTTCCACTGGTCGGGGTGACTAGAACTAGGGGGCACAGCCTCAAAATAAGGGGGAGCCAATTTAAAACCAAGTTGAGAAGGAATGCCTTCTCCCAGAGGATTGTGAATCTGTAGAACTCTCTGCCCAAGGAAGCAGTTGAGGCTAGCTCATTGAATGTATTCAAGTCACAGATAGATAGATTTTTAACCAATAAGGGAATTAAGGGTTATGGGGAGCGGGCGAGTAAGTGGAACTGAGTCCACGGCCAGATCAGCCATGATCTTGTTGAATGGCGGAGCAGGCTCGAGGGGTTAGATGGCCTACTCCTGTTTCTAATTCTTATGTTCTTATGTTGTTATGTAACTGAAGGCTCGCTGTAGACTCGCCTATCCCAAGTCCTGTTTCGCTACCGCACGAGACCCCACTCGCTCACTGGGATCCCAACTGCTGAACTGCTCATAAGACAAGGCTCTTGTTAGTTCACCCTGATTTCCATGAACAGGTAGAGAGTAGGCGGTTTCAACAAAGTACATACCATGATAACGCAAATGTGTCACGCGAGATTGAAATCAATGATCCTGTATTTGTATTGAATTATGGACAAGGTCCCAAGTGGCTTCCCGGCACTGTCGTGGCCAAAGAGGGGAGCAGGGTGTTTCGGGTCAAACTTTCAAATGGACTCATTCACCGGAAACACTTGGACCAAATCAAACTCAGATTTACAGACTATCCTGAGCAACCCACCTTGGACCCTACCTTTTTTGATCCTCCAACATACACACCAGTGACAACGGGCACCACGGTTGACCACGAAACAGAACCCATCATCCACAGCAGCCCAGAAAGGCCCAACACACCAGACAGCCCAGCAAGGTCAGCTGCACAGCAGCCCAGTGAGGGCCCAACAAATGATTCAACAATACCAGCTTTCACATCAAGATGAAGGGCCCCAGATCGACTCACACTATAAATAGCTACACTATTGACGTTGGGGATGGGGGGGGAGTGTTGTTATCTATGTGAACTTGTATTTACTCTGTACAGCCACCAGAGGGCTCATCCCCTGGAGTCCCAAGGGATCCCATAATCCCTTGGGAGTACAGGTATTTAAGGAGACCTCACAGGTTGGAGACCTGCAATAAAAGACGAAGGTCACACTTTACTTTACTTTGAGTCTGACTCTCTCTACATAGACAACACCCTTCCCCCCCCCCCCCCCCCGCCGCCCCCACCACCACCATGCAGGGGCCTTCTCCGCATGGAGCCAAGAAAAGCATGGCCCATGGTGGAGGCTGCAACTGTTGGATACTGCGCATGTGCAGAAGGCTGCAAAAATGTTTGTGTAGATAGTCACTGTGTTTCTTAATCGTCTGCACGTGCACAGGTTTAATCTGACCTGATACCCAGAGATTTTGCTAACCCCTCCTCTAAGGAGGAGAATCATTCATTTTCATTAGACTGCTGATAAGTAGAGATGTGAGCCCTTATTGGATAGAAAACAGGTACCAGGAACTGCTTCCAAACAGCACAGCAAGTAGATAAACTCACCATAAAATATGAGTGCATTGCCAGCATCCTGTACAGTAACTTCCTTAAACCATCATAATACCCTATCAATGTCATTCCACAGCTGGAGATGCAAGAACTGCTGGTCCCTTGGCAACCAGCTAAGTGAAGCATTGAATCACGGATATAGAGTATGTGTTTACACACGGGGCATTATTAATTCCTTCCACCAGCTTTCAAGACTCAAAGTTTCCTCCAGCTATATGGTGGACATCTTTCTTCAACAAAGTGGAAGGTTGCAGTATGCCAGTCACTTGATTATCTAAAATATCCAAAATCCAATGGCATGCACCAGTTTTACTCCTTGCCAATGGTTTAATCCATAGGAGGCTTTGTCAAAAAGGCCTGCCCATCTTCGACATGACTCCCCTCAAAGGTGTTGAGTGACAGAGGTCTTCTCTCTCAGAAACCATTCCTCCTTTTGCCATTAACCACCTCACAGCTTGACCCTGGATCTTGCATGCTGACTAAAGGAAACCCTTCCATTGCATACGTAGGAGTTTTGCATCATAAAGAACTGTTTGGACACATATCTTATATTTTGTAAGGTTAGTCTGCATTGAGGCTTTGCAGTCACTGAAGAAAAAACCATCTCAGCAAAGTCACAAAAAGTGTGTCTATGCTAAAGTTGGCCAAAACTTCCAGGTGCTGATTGCAGAGAATCTTTCAATCCTCCTTAGATATGGGAGTGATGCGAAAGAACTGGAGGATTCCAAATGTTACATCACTGTTCAAAAAAGGGGAGAGGGATAAACCTGGCAACTACAGGCCAGTCATCCTAACATTTGTGGTGGGGAAACGTCCAGTGACACTAATCTGGGACAAAGTTTAATGACACTGGAAATATATGGGCGAATAAATGAGAATCACAGCACAATTTGTTAAAGGCAATTTGTGTGTAACTAACTTGATTGAGTTTCTTGATGAAGTAACATAGAGGGTTGACAAGGGTAGTACTGGTGATGTTGTATATATGGGCTTTTAAAAGGCATTTGTTTGCAAAATTGAAGCTCGTGAGATGAAAGGGATAGTGGCTGCGTGGATAAGAAATTGGCTGAGGGACAGAAAGCAATGGTGAATGAAAACAGAAAATGTTGGAAATATTCAGCAGGTCAGGCATCATCTGTGGAGAGAGAAACAGTGTTAATGTTTCAGTTTGATGACCTTTCGTCAGAACTGATGGTGAATGGTTGTTTTTCCAACTGGAGGGAAGTATGCAGTGGTGTTCTCCAGGGGTCAGTATTAGGACCATTGATATTTTTGATACATATTAATGACCTGAATCATACCATAATTTCAAAGTTTTCAGATGACACAAAACTCTGAAATGTAGTAAACAGTGAGGAGGATAGTAACAGACTTCAGGAGGATATAAACAGACTGGTGAAATGGGTAGACACAAGACAGATGAAATTTAGCGCAGAGAAGAGTAAAGTGATTCATTTTGGTAGGAAGAATGAGGAGAGGCAATATGAAATAAATGGTACAATTTTAAAGGGGGGGGGGGCAGACAAAGACCTGGGGTGTATGTACACATTTCTTTGAAGGTGGTAGGACAAGTTAAGAAGAGTACAACAGGAGATACATTATGCTAAAGATTTATAAATCACAGCATAGGCCCCAGATTATTGTGGCCAATTCTAGGCACTATACTTTAGAAAGGATGTCAAGACCTTCTAGAGGGTGCAAAGGAGATTTACGAGAATGGTACCAGGGGTCAGGGACTTCAGTTATGTAGAGAAACTGGGGCAGCTGGGCTGTTCTCCTTAGATCAGAGAAGGTTAAGGGAGATTTAATAGATATGTTCAAAATCATGAAGGGTTTTGATAGAGTAAATAAGAAGAAATTGTTTCCAGTGGCAGAAGGGTCCATAACCAGAGGACACAGATTTAAGGTAATTTCCAGAAGAACCAGACACGAGGAAAAAAAGTACACAACATATTATTATGATCTGGAATGCATTGCCTGGTGGAAGTAGTGGAAGCAGATTCCATAATTTTGAAAATTGAATTGGATCATTACTTGAAGGGGAACAATTTACAGGGCTATAGCGAACGGCCAGGGGAGTGGAACCAATTGGCTCTTTCAAAGAGCTGGCACAGTCATGATGGGCCAAATGACACCCATAAGATTCTATGATTCTATGATGCATCAACAACTGGAACAGATGCATCTTGCATATTTCAATCAACGTCTTTGAGATCTCTTCTTGAGTTTTGCAGAGTCACAGTAGCACACAGTGGGTATTCACCACAGCTTCCACTAGTTTCAAGACTATTTTCAAGACAGTGAGTAGCTCTGGATCAGCAGGTAAATCTGTGGGACATTATATGGGGCAAAATAAACTTTATTTTGGAAAGGCATAGGTTAATCAAGCATGGAGTTAAAGATAAATCATGTCTGACTAACTTGATTGAATTATTTGATGAGGTAACAGAGACGGTTGATCAAGTAGATATGGTGTATATGGACTTTTGCAAGGCTTTCCCTTTTGCTCACACCTGGTGCAGAGCCTCACCAGTTGGGAGCTCATATCTAGAAATCCTGTCTGCGTTGCCCATGGTTTTCCATCTATCAAAACGAATGGAAATGCAAACAGGAAGTTACCTTCAAATGTTTAGAAAGTGTCACGTGTCCAAATACCGATCAAAAACAACAACAACTCGCATTTATATTGCTCCTTTAGCAGTAAAAACACCCCAAGTTGCTTCACAGGAGCGTTGTCATACACCTGCCAGTCTTAATCAATTAGACAACAACATTGCCCATTGGTGTGGTATCTTGACTTCTCCCTCTGCAATTCCCATTAACTCTCTCTCCCCATCCACAAGGGCTTTCCCTCCCGTTAACCATCTCTCCCCCAACTGTTCAGAGGACACACTCGCCTTGACCACGTTTCTTGGTGGGGTTCCACGCCATAGTTCAGCGAGATCAAAGTGGTCACTTTCTGCAGCGTTTCATGCCCAGAGCAGCAGGATCTCAGAGCGGGGAGGATGGGCGGGGCGATGCAGTAGCACAGATCGGGAGCGGGAACTTACAGCGACCAGGTTGTTAAGACGTAAAGCCACAAACACCGTGCCCAAGAACATGGAATGGGAGCTCGGGCAGGAGTTACCGACCTTAACAGGCCCTGCCCAGCTTAGCGGGACCTCCCCACACACACAGCTTTTACACTGGCGCGCTGTGGAGTATGTGGGAAAGTAAAAATCACAGAAAATACCTTTAATTCAGGCATATGCGGATTCAGAGCATCTATTTCTTTATCAAATGTAAATTCAAATATGTGAAGGATCTAACACAGGGGATAGTGAAAGAAATTCACTGTAAAGTTTGATTGTCAGCAAGTTTTTCCTCCACTCCCCTGTCTGACTGCACACATTTCCCAGCTCGTTCAACCAAACAGGATCAATTCATTACTTTTTTTAAAGTGAGCAATCCTAAATCGAACTTTGAATTCACAATATCTGCGAGCGTAAAACCAATGGAAATAAATGTACGAGGTGACTATCGCACAGAGAGGAACCGGTCTCACATTTTATAATAAAGAGGGAACTGTAAATTGGGCGGGTTTTATGCCGACAGGAAATTCGCACACTCAGCCTGATAGGGGAGGGGGGACTCGAGTCCTTTCCATTTCTAACCGTGGGGATTAACTGAGTACCGAGCGGCTCAGGCACTGCACGATGTTCTGGGTGATTGTGGTGCTATTTTTACCCTGTATGTGTTTCTATTTATTTGTTATATATGTCCATCATTGTTCATCAAATGTTCATCATTTTCAAGTCAAGGCATTTTGTACATTTTTTCCAGGTGGGTGTTTTGCCGAGACTTTGAAACAGACTCCAATGTCGATTACAAAGTCGCCCAATAAAAGTGCCAGGTTTAAGTGTACGATCAGCGGAGGGAGCAGCGTGATCCACTGGTACCAGCAGAGACCGGGTCAGGCGCTCGCCAGAATACTCTATTATGAAACCAGCACCGTTCGGGATCCGGAATTCAGCAGCAGGTTCAAAGCAGAGAAGAACGACAATGTGTGCGTTTTAATAGTTAATGAAATCGCGGAAAGTGACACTGCCACTTATTACTGTGCCTATTGGGATAGCACAGCGCTCAATAGAGGCAGAAAGCCTTGACAAAAACCCAGCGCTTTAGCTCTTTCATTTACCACACAGAAAAACTAGCACTACTTGCATTTAAATAGCGCCCCTAACGTAGTAAAACGTCCCAACGCGCTTCACAAGAGCGATTATCAAACAAAATTTGACACCGAGCTAAACTTAAATCAGTCTTTTTATATTTGAAATGTAAAAAAAAATTCTGGCAGAGTTTTATCTTTGTCCAGGGCTTAAAGCGTTAACATATGAGGACAAGTTGCGTAAAGTTGGCTTGCATTCCCGAGTTTAGGAGGTTGAGAGGTGACCGAATCGAGGTATTTTGGGATTAAAAGATTGAATAGGATAGATAGAGAGAAACGATTTCCTCTGGCACTTGAGTCCAGAACACAGGGGCATAACCTTAAAATTAGAGCTGTGCTATTCAGGGGTGATGTCAGGAAACACTTCTTCACACAAAGGGTAGTGGAAATCTAGAACTCTCCCTTTCAAGACTGAGATGATATAATTTTGTAAACTAAGGGTATCAAGCGATATGGAGCAATGGCGAGTAATCAGATTGAATGGCGGAACGGGCTCGAAGGGCTGAATGGCCCCCTCCTGTTCCTATGACCCACAAGAAATTGTTTCGGCTAATCTCACCTTTTTACTTTCTCTACTGGAATGAAAGTTTGACCTCAAGAAGAGACAAGCATCTGCGTGACGGACCACGGGCACCTTCACTCCCCCAGGAATAAAAGGGCGTCCAACAGATTATTGACAATAATCGATCCGGGTAACTAGAACGGAGAAAACGGAAAGACGGGGCGTGTCCAACACCGACAGCAACATCTCACTGATGGGGTGCAGAGAAATGAGTCATTTCCTTTTAGTTTCTAACCGGTTGGTTGAGTGAATGGTCCCTGATCCAGAGGAGTGAACATGTGGCTGCATTACTGGGTCATTGTGGTGACCGTTTTGCCCTGTATGTGTTTCTGATGGTTAATTCATATGTTGCTCTTCAGTCTCCTTTATCACGCCGTTCAGTTATTCGTATGTATTCTTTTTGCAGGCGGATGTTTTGCTCAAACCGTGACACAGATAAAGCTATCGGTTACCAAACCTGTTGGTAAAACCGGTAGATTCCAATGTCAAGTAAAAGATGTATCGATCAACAACGATAATCCCATTCACTGGTACCAGCACAAAACCGGCCAGCCGCCCACCAGAATACTCTATTATGGGAGCAAAGTATCGCGGGATCCGGGATTCGAAGCGACGTTTAAAGCTGGGAAGAGTACCGACACTGAATTCTACCTGACGATCGATAATCTGAAGGCAGAAGATGCGGCCACTTATTACTGTGCGTACTGGGTTCACACAGTGCGGAACAGAAACACAGACTCTGAACAAAAACCCTGAATCACTCAAGGTTTACCTATCAGAGAAACCCACAGACTCCTCGCCTGAGCGGGCAAAACAGCAGCGACACCCCAGCTGGATTTGCAGCTTAACTTTTTCTGCCTAAACCCATGAAATGCCAAGTGATGCGATGCGAGCCAAGTCTCTGTCACTTTAATCCATTTGCTTCTTCTGAAGTGCTCGACATGGAGTTTAAAACACCGAAAGCTACCTTAGCAGGGAGTTTGCGGCCCCTGGTAAAGATGGACCTGCTCTGTTGGCGTTGCATTGAGGTTCACCTGGGGGTTTTAACTGCAGAGATGGTCCGTCAGAGACCGGCTCCCAGAGTGTCAGCCAAACCAGTGTTTTATAAAGGTTCATCATCATTCCCTTGCTTTTGTACTCTATGCCTCTATTTATAAAGCCCAGGATCCTTTAAGCTTTTTTAATTGCTTTCTCAACCTGTCCTACCACCTTCAATGATTTGTGCACATATACCCTCAGGTCTCTCTGTTCTTGCACCCCTTTAGAATTGTACTCTTTAGTTTATTTTGCCTCTCAATGTTCTTTTTATCAAAATGTACCCACTTCTCACTTTTCTGTGTTAAATTTCATCTGTCACATGTCTGCCCATTTCACTAGCCTGTCCACGTCCTCTTGAAGTATATCACTATCCTCCTCACTGTTCACTATACTTCCTAGTTTTGTGTCATCTACAAATTTTGAAATAGTGCCTTTATGCCCAAGTCCAAGTCATTAATATATATCAAGAAAAGTAGTGGTCATAGTACCGACCCATAGAGAACATCACTGTACACCTTTCTCCAGTCCAAAAAACAACTGTTCATCAATATTCTCTGTTTCCTGTCACTTGGCCAGTTTCAGATCAATGCTACCACTGTCCCTTTTATTCTTCACCTTTGCTGGCAAGCCTATTATGTGGCACTTTATCAAACGCCTTTTGGAAGTCCATGTACGCCACATCAACTGCATCACCCTAATCAACCCTCTCTGTTACCTCATCAAAATACTCAATCAAGATAGTTAAACACGATTTGCCTTTAACAAATCCGTGCTGAAGGAAACCCCATTAGCTTGCACTCTTGAGATCCAGGTTGTGAGGCAAAAGTAGCTGGAGACCCAGGCCTGATCTTGACCCATGAGTCCACATAGGTACATCTGCTGGGATTCACAAAGATGACACCCAGGGACACCCACATGTTGCCCAGATTGTGGCGAGCAAAGGGCTCAGCCTCCTGGAGATAAAGAAGAAATAACTTGCATTTATATAGTGCCTCAGAATGTCCCAAAGTGCTTTACAGCCAATCAAGTGCCTTTGGAAGTGTAGTCACTGTTGTAATGTAGGAAACGCGGCAGCCAATTTGCGCACAGCAAGCTCCCACAGACAACAATATGATAATGACCAGATAATCTAATTAATGATGTTGGTTGAGGGATAAATATTGGTCAGGGCACGGGGGAGAACTCTCCTGCTCTTCTTTGAAATAGTGCAGTGGGATCTTTTACCTGAGGGAGCAGACGGGGGTCTCGGTTTAACGTCTCATCTGAAATATGGCACCTCCGGCAGTGCAGCACTCCCTCAGTACTGCACTGGGAGTATCAACCTAGATTATGTGCCGAAGTCTCTGGAGAGGGTCTTGAACACACGAGATCTGAACATACGTTTCCATATTTCTTGGCTCTCCCCGAATTCCCAACGGGAATATGGATAAACACCTCGAGATTTCTGAGCTGTCGATTATTGGAACTTCCAGAAACTGTGAAAATAATCGCGGAGTTTCTCTAAAGTGGTAGAGATAGGGTTGCAAGAAGATATGAAGGATGGAAAGTGAGAAAAGAGACAGAGGCAGAGAAAGTGCGTCAGGGGAAAATGACAGGTAAAATACAGTCAAAAGGGCAACACAGTAATAGCCCCAGTCACCCAGAGAAAACAAAGAGATTAAAAACAAAATGTTAGAGCAATATTGATTACAAAACTGCATTCATGGGAGTAAAAACACAGCAAGAGCGAAGCAGTAGTTTATTTATTTCAATCCTTTTGAGATGATAAAGTTTGCACCATCTACAGTTTACAATAGGCTTGAACCACTGCGCCTCCCACCTCCTACACATCAATGAAAAAACACTCAACCTTTGTGTAAAGAGCGATGAAGCAATGATCCAGAATGTGAACAGATCGCGGTACCGCCAGGATCCGAGATGCGAGTCATTTCCTCTTTAACCTCTAACCATCTCGTTAAACGGAGCGAGTGTATCCTAATCTTCACTGCTGCACCATGTCGTTCAATTGTCTAGTTGTGGGGCTGATACTTTCTTCCAGTAAGTGTGTCAGGAATCAGTTTGTGATTTTTGCCTATCGTTCTAAACCATTTGGCTTTGCTGTGTTTTCTTTGCAGGTGGGTATTTTGCCGAGGTCTTGAAGCAGTTTCCGATATCGATCACCAAGCCTAAGACTGCCACGGTCAAAATACAATGCGTGACACAGAACACAGAAATTATCCACTGGTACCAACACCGACCTAACGAGGCGCCGAGAAGAATAATCCATTCTAGCAAGAGCCGAACGGTGCTAGAGTCGGGAACCCCAGCCAAGTTCTCAGCTGAGAAGAGTGACTCTTCATTCTTTCTTGTAATTGATAACATTGAACTATCGGATTCTGCCATGTATTATTGTGCCTACTGGTTCTCCACAGTGCGAAACAACTATAGAAACCCATTACAAAAACCTCCAGGGCTCCCCGCTGCTCACAAGTTCACATGACAAGAGGTGAATCTTTTTGCTTGGAGTTCCAAATTACTTTCCCCGATTGTTAATGACAGCTATTTTTTTTCTGAGTATAATCTCCATATATTTTACAATGAAATAAATGCACAAAGTGAAAGGAGTGATATTGTTCATTATTTTCAACTCTCTTTGGAAAGTCCTGCATTAAAAAGAAAATGCAACCTATAATTGATTCACGGTATTTTCTCCTGTTTATTCAGTTCTCAAAAATGTACGTTCATATATACATTTTATGAAGCAGTGCATTACATATACATTGTATAAGGTCCACGTTCACACATATTTTATAGAATCATAGAATGGTTACAGCACGGAAGAAGGCTATTCGGCCCATCAAGCCCATGCCGTCTCTTAGCTATTCCCACTCCCCCGCCCTTCCCCAAAGCCCTGCAATTTTTTTCTTTCAGATACTTATCCCATTCCCCATTGAAAGATAAAATAGAACCTGCTTTCACCACCCTTTCAGGCAGTGCATTCCAGATCTTTACCATTCGCTGCATACATTTTTTTTCTTAAGTTGCTTTTGGTTCTTCTGCCAATCACCTTAAATCTGTGTCCTGTCGTTCTCAACCCTTCTGCGAATGGGAACAGTTTCTCTCTGTCTACTCTGTCCGGATCCCTCATGTTTTGAACACCTCTTTCAAATCTCCTTTCAATCTTCTCTGTGCCAAGGAGAACAACCCCAGCTTCTCCAGTCTATGAACACAACTGAAGTCCCTCATTCCTTTGCAGGAATTCTCATTCTCATAAATCTTTTCTGCACCTCCTAAAGTGTGCTGCCCAGAATTGGACACAATGCTCCAGTTGCAGCCGAACCAATGTTTTATACAGGATCATCATAATTTCCACACTTTTGTACTCTATATCTCTATTTAAGAAACCCAGGATCCTATAAGCCTTTTTAACTGCTTTCTCAACCTGCCTTGCCACCTTCAATGATTTATGCACATATACCCCTAGGTCTCTATGTTCGTGCACCCACTTTAGGATTGTACCATTTAGTTTATATGTTCTCTCCTCATTCTTTCTACCAAAATGCATCACTTGACACCTTCCTGCATTAAATTTCATCTGTCATATGTCCACACATTTCACCAGCTTGTCTATGTCTTCCTGAAGTCTATCACTATCCTCCTCACTGTTCATCATACTTCCAAGTTTTGTGTCATCTACAAATTTTGAAATTGTGCACTGTACATCCACGTTCATGTCATTGATATATATCAAGAAAAGCAGTGGTCCTGGAACTGAGGAACACCACTGTATACCTTCCTCCAGTCCAAAAAACAAACATTCATCGCTACTTTCCGTTTTCTGTCACTTAGCCAATTTTGTCTCCAGGCTGCCACTGTCCCTTTTATTCCATGGGCTTCAATTTTTCAGGCAGGCCTATTATGTGGCACTTTGCTTGTGGAATTTACAATCAAGTGTGCATTTTGTGACCCCAGAACACATTCCAAGTTGCCTGGGGCATGTGGAGGTAATGAGCGACTCATTCCAATGTGAGTTCACACTGCCAGCGATACTTGTCCAAGGGTTGGGGAAGATTGCTTGCCCTTAGTTTCTGGAGATTAGTCAGACCTGTGTGCAATGGAAGGACTCTCCATCCTAGTAGTGATGTTGGTTGGGGTGATTACACCATAGTTGCTGGGTGAATTACTGTGCTGGAGGGGGAGGGGAGGGGAGGCTTGATGCACCATGATTCCCGCCAAACTTGCACCCCAGGCTATCTGACACATTTCCTGTTCCAGGAGTAGGCCAAATATCGTTCATTCTGGTTGGAATTTAACCCAGGTTGTTCACTTAACCTTCTGTGAAGGGAATGACTGATGTGATAGAGAGTCTGTTGCATCAGTCATTGTACCACTCCCATCTGAAAATGGGATTAGCCTACAAGTGGGTGAGACAAACCAGTGAGACGGGCGTCACGGCAATTGTGGGATTTGGACCAGGTATACAAGGGCAACATAATCCATTCTAAAAATGATTGTGGGGAAGGCAACCGTCCCCCATCACGCATCAATGGTTGTGCAGATGGGCGTGTAGCAGCTGTGTTACACTGTATGTCATTATTTTGTAATTGTACACATTATCCTGGTAATGAATCTATTATGTATGTAACTATGTAATACTTGCCACCAGAGGGCGCGACAGTTGGAGTCCTAATGGTCAACTGCACACACGTGCAGGGCCAGTATAAAAGATTGGCTGCCATGTTGTTTAGGCACTCTGGAGTTGTAATAAAGAAGACTAAGGTCACACTAAGTTTAGCTCACAGTACTCAGCCTCGTGGAGTTCTTCTATACACAACAGGATCGGAGTAAAGATTAAAATTAGATGCATAAACACGTATGGAGATGAGCAGCTTCAGTTTGGAACCTGTGAGTGCGAGTTTGGAGACGAGCCTGCTGTCAAAATGGCCGAGATTGACAGCAAGGTGGGATCCCACTCTGAACCTGCTTCCTTGTCAGTTTCCCAAGTGTCGGTTCTGTCATTTCTGAACAGACGCAACACCAAGTGGCGGGTCAGCCAATTTAATAAGAACATAAGAAATAGGACCAGGAGTAGGCCATATGGCCCCTAGAGTCTGCTCCGCCATTTAATACGATCATGGCTGATCCGATCATGGACTCAGGTCCACTTCCCTGCCTACTCCCCATAACCCCTTATTGTTTAAGAAACTGTCTATTTCTGTCTTAAATGTATTCAATGTCCCAGCTTCTATAGCTCTCTGAGGCAGCGAATTCCACAGGTTTACCACCCTCTGAGAGAAGAAATTTCTCCTCATCTCAGTTTTAAATGGGCAGCCCTTTATTCTAAGATTATGCCCTCTAGTTCTAGCCCATCCTCTTTGCATCCACCTTGTCAAGCCCCCTCATAATCTGATATGTTTTGATAAGATCACCTCTCATTCTTCTGAATTCCAATGAGTAGAGGCCCAACCTACTCAACCTTACCTCATAAGTCAACCCTCTCATCCCCAGAATCAACCTAGTGAACCTTCTCTGAACTGCCTCCAAAGCAAGTATATACTTTCGTAAATATGGAAACCAAAACTGCACGCAGTATTCCAGATGTGGCTCACCGATACCATGTATAAGTGTAGCAAGACTTCCCTGCTTTTATACTCCATCCCCTTTGCAATAAAGGCCAAGATTCCATTGGCCTTCCTGATCACTTGCTGTACCTGCATACTATCCTTTTGTGTTTCATGCACAAGTAGTCCCAGGTCCTGCTGTACTGCAGCACTTTGCAATCTTTCTCCATTTAAATAATAACTTGCTCTTTGATTTTTTTCTGCCAAAGTTCATGACCTTACACTTTCCAACATTATACCCCATCTGCCAAATTTTTGCCCACTCACTTAGCCTGTCTATGTTCTTTTGCAGATTTTTTGTGTCCTCCTCGCACATTGCTTTTCCTCACAGCTTTGTATCATCAGCAAACTTAGCTACGTTACACTCAGTCCCTTCTTCCAAATCGTTAATATAGATTGTAAATAGTTGGGGTCCCAGTACTGATCCCTGCGGCACCCCACTAGTTACTGATTACCCACCTGAGAATGAACCATTTATCTTGACTCTCTGTTTTCTGTTAGTTAGTTAAAAGCTTGCTAAAAGGTAGTTAAGCAGGATTTTACCATTTTACCAGGTTTTAAATGAGTTTCCTGAGTGCAGTTATCATGTCAGATAAGTAAGTCGGATATTGTGTCAGCTGCAAATGGTCTATGAAAGTTCCCATTTCATATGTCTTCACTTTCCAAGGTTAGAAGCAGTTGCTGACCGCATTTAGAAGACAGATTGTCCTTTATGCAGCTAGCAAGTGTTTGCAGCAAACCTCTCTCACCATTGACAGATCGCTTCTGCCACTACAACCTCACCTGCCATCTATTCCATCAGCATCGGTGCCTTTGAAAAAATCTCAACTTGGTTCTCAAATTCCCAATATAATCAACCCCAACACCAGGATCACCGGAAACTCTAGCAGCACTAACATTCACATCAACCTTCTCTGCAATCAACTGATGCTGCACTGGACACAGGGCATCATCATCCATGCACATTGCTGCCCAGGACACCAGTGATGGCCTCACCATGTTCAGATTTGCTTCACTTAACACAGTACACCCTGGTCACCACATGATATGCCCGATTGGCACTACCCCATACCAGCATCATAAAACATCCCTACAATGTTCAAGCCATTCCTTTCACACTCATTACCATTGGAGCAGGGTGGAGGGGAGGGCGCTATACCTTACCATTCACTGGAACTTACTGAGACACTTTCAAAATGCACACAGATCTGTCTAAGAAGGCCAAGTGGTGAAAATAAAGATTTCAATGCTTGACAATACATTAACAAAAAATTCGCTAAAGCACCCAAGTGTCTACCCTTGTGTGCTGTTAGTTTGAATAATTGGACAAGGATGTGGGTGAGTGTGCAGGGTGGCTAGTGAGATGGGGAAATGATAATGTAGATAGAGAAGTATGGGTGGAGGTGTAAGGTAAGTTGGTGTGAGTATGGATGTTCAGGAGTAGGATAGGGAAGGCAGAGTGAGACGGATGTAATGAGTGCCACAGGAGGATGAGGTTGAGTGTGGCTTTGCAGTAACATTTCATGATCTACTGAGATAATTGAAAGGTTTGAACCACTGTAGCCAGGTCCTCCTGATGACATGCCTGCTTGTGCCCCCCTGTGCAATGTGCAATCAAACTGTGTTAATCTCCTGGGGAGATCTCTTCTGCCCATTGGAAGGGAAGAGAGCCTCTGTGCATGCTGTGACTCCCTCCATAAGCATATGGATGATGTCATGGGAGAGCCTGAGTGCAGCCGTGCTTCCTTGTGCAGTGTTTGTCAGTGTTTGCAGCAGCTCAATGCTGTAGAACACTGATAGCACAACTGTTAAAATGAATGTGGACTTGGCCCCTTTAAGGAAACCGGCCGATGAGGGAGGGTAGTCTTAACAAGCCCCATCATTGCAAAATCACTTGGAGGAGGTGGGATGAAGACGGGAACGGGTTTTAAGGCTGCTGTCTTCTCCGGCCACACTGGGCTCGCCACGGCTGGCAAAATCATGGCCATGGTTTCTGAGCTGCTAGACCAAGAAATGTAATGGGTCAGAGATGAACAACATAGGATCCAAGGCAGGTAGGTTTCCTGCAGTTTTACTTAATTTATCTTTGGTGACCAAGGTGAAACTTTGTAGAACCTTTCCTCAGCAGGTTGTATATGGTTTTGTGAAGGATCAGGCTTCATGGGCCAGATGGGCTATACTTCTGTTCACAGATGTGAGCCTGATTCATTTATGACTTCGAAGCTCATTAGATATCTGGTCAGTTTCACTTGTGGAACTGCAAACTATATTGTATGGCTAGACATTAAAGGATAGAAAGAAGAAAGAACTTGCATGTGCATAGCACCTTCAATGAACTCGGAATTTTCCAACGTGTTTCACAATTAATGAAGTGTTGTCATTTTTGTAATGCATGGATATGGAGCAGCCAATTTGCACTCAACAAGGTCCCTCATACAGCAATGAGCTAAATGCAAAAAATTATCTGTTTTAGTGACATTGGTTGAGGGATAAATATTGGTAGAACACCAGGAGAACACCCCTGCTTTCTTTGAATAGTGCCATGGATTGTTTTACATCCACCTAAGAGGGCTGATAGGACCTCAGTTTGAAACAAATAAAGAGAGAAAGAAAGTAGAGGTGAAAAATAAAGGAGAGGAGAGCAGAGAAAGAGTGAGAAATGGAGAGAAAGAAAGAGAAAGTCACAGAGAAATAAACAGGAAGCAAAAGAGAGAGTAGGAGTGAGAAAAAGAGAAAGCGGGAGAGAGTAGGAGAGAGAAAGTGAGAAAGACAGAGAAAGAGAGAAAGAGAGAAGAGGAAGAAAGAGAGAATACGAGAGAGAAAGACAGAAAGAGAAAGAGAGAGAAAGAAAGAGAGAGAGGAGAGGTAAAAGAGAGAGATAGAGAGAAAGAAAGAGAAAGTGCGAGAAAGTGAGAGAGAGCAAGAGAGAAAGAGAGAGAGAGAGACAGAGCAAAATACAGGGAGACAGAGAGAAATAGAGAGAAAGAGGAGAGAGAGTGAGAAAGGGAGCAAGAAAGGGAGAGCGAACGAGAACGAGCAGGAGAGAATGTGTGGGAGAAAGAGCGAGGGAGAGAGAATGGGAGTGAGTGAGCAGGAGAGTCAGAAAGGCAAAGTGAAAGAGAGAAAGAAAGATAGAGAAAGCGAGAGAGGTAAGGATGAATGAGGGAGAGAAAGAGAAAGAGAGAGAAAGGGGGGTGTGGGTGGGGGTGACAGAGAGAGAACGAGAGGGAGAAAGAGAAATAAGTAAAAAGTAAGATTAAGATAAAGAGCTGCACATATGAAGTAAAGATAGGTGACACATTTACTGTATGAATGGCTTTGAAATAGCCCAGGATGAAGTTGAGAGAGACCCTGGAGTCTCAGTAGATGCAGAGCATCAATCAACTAAGACAATAGAATGTTGAGCTCCAATGGCCCAAACTGTGACTATGTCAAAGGAGGTAATGGTCAAACTGTACAGTGCTCTGGTCAGACCACATCGAGCACTGTCTCCAGCTCCAGACAGACACACAGGAGACATTGAACTGCTGGAGGCAGTGCAGGGAGGAATCAAAAGGCTGTTCCTACTATCAGGCGTTTGAGTTGTGAGCAAAGATTGAAGAAATTTAGGCTCTTGGTTCTTGCCAAGAGGCGTCTGAGCGATGTTCTTAGAGGTGTGTAAGATTGTTACTGGAATGGAAAAGGTAGATCTGTAAAAAATGCCTCTCTGAATTAATGCCTCTCGGAATAGGACAAGGGAACGTAGGACAATAGAAGGAAACTCTCGGAAGCTATCAGGAGGCTGACCACCACTAGGGAGCAACACATGGGATGCACTTCCAGGGCAGCGTGGTTGAGCTGAAAGCCTGCTAAAACCCGATCACAGTGAATATCAAGGTGGAACGTCACAGCCACCAAATGCAAACGCCATCATTCAGGCTACTTGGAGAGCCAACACTGGGTAAGATCGATTGACATCATTTCCGCTATCACAGCAGCCCAGCAACAGGTATTTGTGAAGCTTGGTGTTAGATACAAACATGATGGACCGCATCATTGTGATTTTACTGACCTTCCTCGGTCAGTATTTTAGGTTCCAACTGATCATTTTCATCAATCTCTAGCGTCCGCATTGCGAAATAATTTGATTAATTTGTATTCTTTTGTCCTGCAGGAAAATCTGTTGCTCAAACCTTGACACAGTCTCCATTATCGATGACCAGAGCTCCGATGAAAACGGTACGGTTTTACTGTAAGGTTGAAGGGACAGTGTTCGAGGATATTACCATACACTGGTACCGGCAGACCCCGGCTCAAGGGCTGCAACGCATGATGTATTTTAGGAATCCATCCGATACGAACAAGGATATGTACAACAAACTAATATCTGCTGAAAAAGTACCTGCAACCAATTCCTGCAATCTGCTTATGAGGGAGATCCAGAAGGACGATGCCGGCATCTATTACTGTGCTTATTGGAAACACAGTGACTGAAAGCGATGGGAAATCCATACAAAAACCAAACTTGCACGAACACAATCATGTTAATTTTGTGCAAATACACAAACCACAGGTGTAGCGTTCGGAGATTTCAACTAACATCTGCTTTTAACTCCACTGTGAGCTGGATAGATAGTTCGTTATTTTCACTATGTTATTTGCATATTATTTTTGAACTGGGACGAATAAAATTGCTTTGTTAAATGCGTGCGATATAATTATCACAGATCTCTCTCTCTATATATATATTCCATAAATTGATACAACAGATCACTTACTATTTAAACTAACAGCTCGGTTCTCTTCATCACATTCCAAAACCCCCCCATGATAAGTTTCAAAGCTTCCCGCAGTCACACGGCCATCACTGAATATGCCACCTAAACTGTTGTGTATGGAGAAAGAGTCAGACTGAACACTGAGCTCAAAGTAAAGTGTGACCTTAGTCTTTTATTGCAGGTCTCCAGAGTGACTCTCCAACCTGTGAAGCCTCCTAAAATACCTGTGCTCCCAAGGGATTATGGGATCCCTTGGGATTCCAGGGGATGAGCCCTCTGGTGGCTGTACAGAGTAAATATAAGTCCACATATATAACAACACTCCGCCCCCCCTCCCCGCCCCCAAAAAGTCAATAGTGTAACTATTTACAATGTGAGTCGATCTGGGGCCATTCTTGCCCTGGCTGATCGTCTCGGTGTAAAAGCTGGTGTTGTTGAATCATTTGTTGGTCCCTCGCTGGGCTGCTGTGCAGATGACCTTGCTGGGCTGCCTGGTGTGTTGGGCCCTGCAGGGCTACTGTGGATGATGGGTTCTGCTTCATGGTCAACCATGGTGCCGGTTGCCACTGGTGTGTATGTTGGGGGATCAAAAAAGGTAGGGTCCAAGGTGGGTTGCTCAGGATAGTCCGTGAATCTAAGTTTGATTTGGTCCAAGTGTTTCCGGTGAATGAAAGTTTGACCCGAAACACCCTGCTCCCCTCTTTGGCCACGACAGTGCCGGGAAGTCACTTGGGACCTTGTCCATAATTCAATACAAATACAGGATCATTGATTTCAATCTCGCGTGACACATTTGCGCTATCATGGTATGCACTTTGTTGAAGCCGCCTGCTCTCTACCTGTTCATGTAGATCAGGGTGAACTAACGAGCGCCTTGTCTTGAGTGCTCTTTTCATGAGCAATTCAGCAGGTGGGATCCCAGTGAGTGAGTGGGTCTCATGCGGTAGCTAAGCAGGACTCGGGATAGGCAAGTCAGCAGTGAGCCTTCAGTGACCCTCTTCAAGCCTTGCTGGATGGTTTGCACTGCTCTCTCTGCCTGACCATTGGGCGCTGGTTTTAACGAGGCAGATGTGACATGTTTGATCTCATTACAGGTCATAGAAACATAGAAAATAGGTGCAGGATTAGGCCATTCGGCCCTTCGAGCCTGCACTACCATTCAATAAGATCATGGCTGATCATTCACCTCAGTACCCCTTTCCTGTTTTCTCTCCATACCCCTTAAGGGCCTAACTCCCCCTTGAATATATCCAATGAACTGGCATCAACAACTCTCATGCGGTAGCTAAGCAGGACTCGGGATAGGCGAGTCAGCAGTGAGCCTTCAGTGACCCTCTTCAAGCCTTGCTGGATGGTTTGCACTGCTCTCTCTGCCTGACCATTGGGCGCTGGTTTTAACGAGGCAGATGTGACATGTTTGATCTCATTACAGGTCATAGAAACATAGAAAATAGGTGCAGGATTAGGCCATTCGGCCCTTCGAGCCTGCACTACCATTCAATAAGATCATGGCTGATCATTCACCTCAGTACCCCTTTCCTGTTTTCTCTCTGAGGTAGGGAATTCCACAGGTTAACAACTCTCTGAGTGAAGAAGTTTCTCCTCATCTCAGTCCTAAATGGCTTACCCCTTACCCTTCGACTATGTCCCCTGGTTCTGGACTTCCCCAACATCGGGAACATTCTTCCTGATCTAACCTGTCCAGTGGTCTGCCATGCATTTGCCCACTCACCTAACCTGTCCAAGTCACCCTGCAGCCTCTTAACATCCTCCTCACAGCTCACACCTCCACCCAGCTTAGTGTCATCTGGAAACTTGGAGATATTACACTGAATTCCTTCATCTAAATCATTGATGTATATTGTAAATAGCTAGGTCCCAGCACTGAGCCCTGTGGCACACCACTATTCACTGCCTGCCATTCTGAAAAGGACCCGTTTATCCCGGCTCTCTGCTTCCTGTCTGCCAACCAGTTCTCTATCCACGTCAGTACATTAGCCCCAATACCACGTGCTTTAATTTTGCACACCAATCTCTTGTGTGGGACCTTATCAAAAGCCTTTTGTAAGTCCAAATACACCACATCCACTGGTTCTCCCATGTCCACTCTACCCGTTACATCCTCAAAAAATTCTAGAAGATTTGTCAAGCAGGATTTCCATTTCATAAATCCATGCTGACTTAGGCCGATCCTGTCACTGCTTTCCAAATGTGCTGCTCTTTCGTCTTTAATAATTGATTCCAACATTTTCCCCACTACTGATGTCAGGCTAACCGGTCTATAATTATCTATTTTCTCTCTCCCTCCTTTCTTAAAAAGTGATGTTACATTAGCTAACCTCCGTCCATAGGAACCAATCCACAGTCGATAGACTGTTGGAAAATGATCACCAATGCATCCACTATTACTAGGACCACTTCCTTATGTACTCTGGATGCAGACTATCAGACCCCGGGGATTTATCGGCCTTTAATCCCATCAATTTCCCTAACACCATATCCCGCCTAATAAGGATTTCCTTCAGTTCTTCCTTCTTACTAGACCCTCGGTCCCCTAGTATTTCCGGAAGGTTATTTGTGTCTTCCTTTGTGAAGACAGAACCAAAGTACTTGTTTAACTGGTCCACCATTTCTTTGTTCCCCATTATAAATTCACTTGAATCTGATTGCAATGGACCTACGTTTGTTTTCACTAATCTTTTTCTTTTCACCTATCTATAGAAGCTTTTGCAGTCAGTTTTTATGTTCCCAGCAAGCTTCCTCTCAAACTCTATTTTCCCCCTCCTAATTAAACCCTTTGTCCTCCTCTGCTGTATTACGAAATTCTCCCAGTCCTCAGGTCTGTTGCTTTTTCTGGCCAATTTCTATGCCTCTTCCTTGGATTTAACACTATCCTTAATTTCCCCTGTTAGCCACGGTTGAGCAACTTTCCCCGTTTTATTTTTACTCCAGACAGGGATGTACGATTGTTGAAGTTCATCCATGTGATCTTTAAATGTTTGCCATTGCCTATCCACCGTCAATCCTTTAAGTATCACTCGCCAGTGTATTCTAGCCAATTCACGTTTCATACCATCGGAATTACCTTTCCTTAAGTTCAGGACCCTGGTCTCTAAATTAACTGTGTCACTCTCCATCTTAATAAAGAATTCTATGATATTCTGGTCACTCTTCCCCAAGGGGCCTTGCACAACAGGATTGCTAATAGTCCTTTCTCATTACTCATCAACCAGTCTAGGATGGCCAGCTCTCTAGTTGGTTCCTCGACATATTGGTCTAGAAAACCATCCCTTATACACTCCAGGAAATCCTCCTCCACCGTATTGCTACCAGTTTAGTTAGTCCAATCAATATGTAGATTAAAGTCACCCATGATAACTGCTGTACCTTTATTGAACGCATCCCTAATTTCTTATTTGATGCTGTCCCCAACCTCACTACTACTGTTTGGTGGTCTGTACACAACTCCCACTATCGTTTTCTGCCATTTGGAATTCCGTAGCTCCACCCATACAGATTCCACATCATTGAAGCTAATGTCCTTCCTTACTATTGCACTAATTTCCTCTTTAACCAGCAACGCCACACTACCTCCTTTTCCTTTCTGTCTATCCTTCCTAAATGTTGAATACCCCTGGATGTTGAGTTCCCAGCCTTGGTCACCATGGAGCCATGTCTCCTTGATGCCAATTACATCATATCCGTTAACTGCTATCTGCACAGTTAATTCATCCACCTTATTCTGAATACTCCTCGCAATGAGGCACAGAGCCTTCAGGCTTGTTGTTTTAACACACTTTGCCCCTTTAGAATTTTGCTGTAATGTGGTTCTTTTTGGTTTTTGCCTTGGGTTTCTCTGCCTTCCACTTTTACTTTTCTTTTTTCTATCTCTTGCTTCTGTCCACATTCTACTTCCCTCTGTCTCCCTGCATAGGTTCCCATCCCCCTGCCATATTACTTTAACTCTTCCCCAACAGCACTAGCAAACACTCCCCCTAGGACATTGGTTCTGGTCCTGCCCAAGTGCAGACCGTCCGGTTTGTTCTGATCCCACCTCCCCCAGAACTGGTTCCAATGTCCCAGGAATTTGAATCCCTCCCTTCTGCATCACTCCTCAAGTCACGTATTCATCTGAGCTATCCTGTGATCATGAATTCTTTGAACTCAGCACTGGAAAAACATGGCCCATTGTCGCGCACCAGAACATCGGGTAAGCTGTTTGTGGCAAACATGGCCTGCATGCTTTCAGTAGTGGCAGCGGACATGCTAGCCGACATTATCTCACATTCAATCCACTACAACCACAAGGAACATTTTACTCAAGAACGGGCCTGCATAGTCGACGTGTACCCTTGACCACGGTTTTGAGGGCCAAGACCATAAACTTAGCGGCGCCTCCCTGGGTACATTGCTTAACTGCGAGCATGTATTACATTTGTGAATGCAGGACTCTAAGTCCGCATTGATACCGGGCCACCACACATGGGATCTGGCTATCGCTTTCATCATTACGATGCCTGGGTAGGTACTGTGGAGGTCATTGATGAAGGTGTCTCTGCCCTTCTTGAGGACCACTACTCGATTGCCCCACAGAAGGCAGTCTGCCTGGATAGACATTTCATCTTTGCGCCGCTGGAACTGCTTTATCTCTTCCTGCATTTCCACTGGGATACTGGACCAGCTCCCATGAAGCACTCAGCTTTTGACTAGAGATAATAAGGGTTCCTGGATTGTCCAGGTTTTGAACTGCTGGGCAGTGATGGGCGATTGCTTACTCTCAAATGCTTCCATAACCATGGCTAGATCTGTGGCTGCGCCATTTCCTCCCCCGTGGTGGGCAATGGCAACCTACTGAGAGCATCGGCGCAGTTTCCTGTGCCTGGCCTGTGGTGGATGGCATAGTTGTATGCAGACAGCGTGAGCGCCCATCTCTGGATGCGGTCCGATGCATTGGTATTTATCCATTTACTCTCGGAAAACCGGGATTATAAGTGGCTTATGATCAGTTTCCAATTTGAATTTTAGCCCAAACAGGTATTTATGCATTCTCTTTACCCCATAGACACACGCTAATGCTTCTTTTTCAATCATGCTGTCGGCTCTCTCAGCTTCAGACAGACTCCTGGATGCATAAGCAATCGGTAGCAGTTCCCTAAAATCATTAGCTTGTTGCAATACACACCTAATGCCACATGACAACGCATCACATGCTAGTACCAAACGCTTACATTGATCATACAATTTGTTTGAGCATAACAATTTTCTCGCTTTTACAAAGGCATTTTCTTGGCTTTTGCCCCAAACCCATTCGCCTCCTTTATCGTAGTAAGACATGTAGTGGTTCTAGCAGTGTGCTGCGACCCGGTAAGAAGTTATCAAAGTAATTCAAGAGTCCCAGAAACGACTGCAGCTCCGTCACATTCTGTGGCCTCGGTGCATACTCGATTTCCTCCGTCTTCGTGTTGGTGGGTCTGATGCCGTCCGCCACAATCCTCCTTCCCAAGAGCTCCACTTCAGGTGCCAGGAAAATACACTTCGAGCATTTTAACCTGAGCCCCAGGCAGTTGAGTCGACTAAGAACCTCCTCCAGGTTCTGCAGGTGCTTGACTGTGTTTCGGCCTGTGACCAAGATGTCATCCTGGAAGACCACAATGTGCGGGACCGACTTCACTAAACTTTCCATGTTTCTCTGGAATATCGCTGCCGCTGATCGGATTCCAAATGGACATCTGTTATAAACAAAGAGACCTTTGTGCGTGTTGATACAGGTGAGGGCCTTCGATGATTCCTCCAGTTCCTGCGTCATGTAGGCTGAAGTCAGATTCAGCTTCGTGAACGTCTTTCCTCCCGCCAGCGTTGCAAAGAGGTCGTCGGCTTTTGGTAGTGGGTATTGGTCCTGCAGGGAGAAACGATTGAAAGTTACTTTGTAATCGCCACAGATTCTGACAGTGCCATCTCCCTTGAGGACTGGGACAATAGGACTGGCCCACTCGCTGAACTCGATTGGTAAAATGATGCCCTCTTGTTGCAGCCAGTCTCGCTCGATCTCTACCCTTTCTCTCATCATGTACGGTGCTTCTCTCGCCTTGTGATGGATGGGTTGCGCCCCCGGAATTCGGTGGATCTGCACTTTTGCTCCTTGGAATTTCCTAATGCCTGGTTCGAACAGCGAAGGAAATTTGTTTAAGACCTGGGCACACGAAGTGTCGTCAGCGGGTGATAGCGCTCGGATGTCGCCCCAATTCCAGCATATCTTTCCCAGCCAGCTCCTGCCGAGCAGCATGGGACCATCGCCCGGTACCACCCAGAGTGGTAGCTTGTGCACTGCTCCATCATAGGAGACCTTTGCGGTAGCACTGCCGTGTAAGTTCTTAGTTTCGTGAGAACTGGAGTTAGGACTGGCCTTGAGGTTTGTTGCACCAGAACTTTTTGAAAGTCTTTTTGCCGATGATGGACTGGCTTCATTGACACCGGGAGTCCACTTAGTTCAACATTCAGCTTTATCGGGGGACAGTTCGTGGTGAATGTGTGCACCCCATGTACCTCTGCCTCCTCGGTCTGAGGCTCTGGTTCATTGTGATCCTCCATGGATCTGTCCTCCTCTGCAACATAGTGGTTTGCAGGTTTACCAGGCTTTGCAGCTTGCCTGCACACTCGTTGGAGGTGTCCCATTGTTCCACAGCCCTTGCAAATGTACTCTTTGAATCAGCATGAATGGAAACAATGATCACCCCCGCAGCGCAAACAAGGTGTTAATGGCCTTGCATTCATCTGCCTTGATGGTGGACCCTGAGTCATCTGCGGACATGCTGCTGAAGGTATGTGTGACCTGCCCTGCATGTTACGATTTGAAAACAACATCACTTTGTTCACAGTACTTGTAGCAGCACTTGTGTGCTGAGAGATTTGCTTCGTATTGTCACTGGTAGCAATGAACGCCTGGGCTATCGCTATGGCCTTACTCAAGGTTGGGGTCTTTGCAGTCAAAAGTTTGCGAAGTATGGTTTCGTGGCCAATGCCAAGTACGAAAAAGTCTCTGAGCATGTGCTCCAAATGTCCTTCAAATTCGCAATGTCCTGCAAGGCGTCTCAGCTCGGCGACATAACTCGCTACTTCCTGGCCTTCAGCCCTTTTGTAGGTGTAGAATCGGTACCTCGCCATCAGAACGCTTTCCTTTGGGTTCAAATGCTCTCGGACCAGTTTGCACCAATCGTTGTACGATTTCTCCGTGGGTTTCGCTGGAGAGAGCAGATTCTTCATGAGGCCATACGTTGGTGCCCCACAGATGGTGAAACATAGAAACATAGAAACATAGAAAATAGGTGCAGGAGCAGGCCATTCAGCCCTTCTAGCCTTCACCGCCATTTAATGAGTTCATGGCTGAACATGAAACTTCAGTACCCCCTTCCTGCTTTCTCGCCATAACCCTTGATCCCCCGAGTAGTAAGGACTTCATCTAACTCCCTTTTGAATATATTTAGTGAATTGGCCTCAACTACTTTCTGTGGTAGAGAATTCCACAGGTTCACCACTCTCTGGGTGAAGAAGTTTCTCCTCATCTCGGTCCTAAATGGCTTACCCCTTATCCTCAGACTATGACCCCTGATTCTGGACTTCCCCAACATTGGGAACATTCTTTCTGCATCTAACCTGTCTAAACCCGTCAGAATTTTAAACGTTTCTATGAGGTCCCCTCTCATTCTTCTGAACTCCAGTGAATACAAGCCCAGTTGATCCAATCTTTCTTGATAGGTCAGTCCCGCCATCCCAGGAATCAGTCTGGTGAACCTTCGCTGCACTCCCTCAATAGCAAGAATGTCCTTCCTCAAGTTAGGAGACCAAAACTGTACACAATACTCCAGGTGTGGCCTCACCAAGGCCCTGTACAACTGTAGCAACACCTCCCTGCCCCTGTATTCAAATCCCCTCGCTATGAAGGCCAACATGCCATTTGCTTTCTTAACCGCCTGCTGTACCTGCATGCTAACCTTCAATGACTGATGTACCATGACACCCAGGTCTCGTTGCACCTTCCCTTTTCCTAATCTGTCACCATTCAGATAATAGTCTGTCTCTCTGTTTTTACCACCAAAGTGGATAACCTCACATTTATCCACATTATACTTCATCTGCCATGCATTTGCCCACTCACCTAACTTATCCAAGTCACTCTGCAGCCTAATAGCATCCTCCTCGCAGCTCACACTGCCACCCAACTTAGTATCATCCGCAAATTTGGAGATACTACATTTAATCCCCTCGTCTAAATCATTAATGTACAATGTAAACAGCTGGGGCCCCAGCACAGAACCTTGCGGCACTCCACTAGTCACTGCCTGCCATTCTGAAAAGTACCCGTTTACTCCTACTCTTTGCTTCCTGTCTGACAACCAGTTCTCAATCCACGTCAGCACACTACCCCCAATCCCATGTGCTTTAACTTTGCACATTAATCTCTTGTGTGGGACCTTGTCGAAAGCCTTCTGAAAGTCCAAATATACCACATCAACTGGTTCTCCTTTGTCCACTTTACTGGAAACATCCTCAAAAAAGTCCAGAAGATTTGTCAAGCATGATTTCCCTTTCACAAATCCATGCTGACTTGGACCTATCATGTCACCATTTTCCAGATGCACTGCTATGACATCCTTAATAAGTGAGGAGGATTGCCCTTCATTTGGCAGTGTTCTCTTCCCCATTTAGTTCATTGGCCATGAAGTATTGGTCGAGTCGCTGCACGAAAGTTTCCCAATCATCTCCCTCCGAGAATTTCTCCAGGATGCCCACTGTTCTCTGCATCTTTGGGTTAACTATCTGTATCTCATTGGCAGTTGTTGTGAATGGAGAAAGAGTCAGACTGAGCACTGTGAGCTCAAAGTAAAGTGTGACCGTAATCTCCAGTTCTCCATTCACAACAACTGCCAATGAGATACAGATAGTTAACCCAACGATGCAGAGAACAGTGGGCATCCTGGAGAAATTCTCGGAGGGAGATGATTGGGAAACTTTTGTGCAGCGACTCGACCAATACTTCGTGGCCAATGAACTAGATGGGGAAGAGAACACTACCAAATGAAGGGCAATCCTCCTCACCATCTGTGGGGCACCAACGTATGGCCTCATGAAGGGATTATGGGATCCCTTGGGACTCCAGGGGATGAGCCCTCTGGTGGCTGTACAGAGTAAATACAAGTTCACATATATAACGCAAACCATCAAGCCAACTCCGTTGGTACTTTCAGTCATTGTTCTGTCGTAGGAACGGAGGAGGCCATTCAGCTTTTTGAGCTAGCTCCGCCTTTTAATGAGATAATGGTTGATCTGTATCTGAACTTCATCTAGCCGTCTGGGCTCGAAATCCTTTTATACTCTTGGCTAGCAAAAATGTATCGATCTCGGATTAAAGATTGTTAATTGAGCTAGTAGCTACCTCTTTTTGTGGGAGAGAGTTCCACACCTCTGCCATCCTTTGCATGAAGAGATGTTTTCTTACTTCTCTCCTGAATGGCCTGGCTCTGATTTAAAGGTCCCAGACTCTCCATCGACCCGCCCCTCCCCCCAGCCCCCAGCAAAAGGTTCTCCTACATTATCAGTTCCTTTCAAGATCCTAAAAACTTCTATTAAATCACCCCTTAACCTAATATATTCCAGAGAATACAAGCCTAGTTTATGTAATCGCTCCTCATAATCCAACCCTTGGAACCCTGGCAACATTCTCGTGAATCTGGGCTGTACTTCTTCCAAGGCCAATATATCCTTTCTAAGGTGAAATGCCCAGAACTGTACACAGTACTCCAGATGTTTCTAACTAGGGCTGTTTAGCTGTAGCAAAACATCCTCCCCTTTATATTGTAGCCCTCTAATTATAAAGGTTAACATTTCATAGCTGTTACGTCTCAAATAAAGCAATGTGACTGAGTACTGTAGACTTGACTAAGTGTGATCTTAGTCTCTTTATTCTGACTCCAGAATGCTGGCACAGCATGGGTGGCCTGCTTATATGCAGTGCTCCCAAGGGATGCTGGGATCCCTTGGAATTCCAAATGATGTGCCCTCTGATGGCAGTAGAATGCTGGTTACAAAGTGTTGCATACATATCACTCCCCCCCAAAGTCAATAGTACATTTATTTACAGGATGAGACGATCTGGGGCTTTCCGCTCCCTAGTCGATCGTGTCGGTACAAACACAGGTGCAGGTGAGTTGGTTGAGCCTTCGCTGGGCTGCTGCACAGCCGGCCTTGCACGGCTGCTGAGGATGATGAGTTCAACTTCGTGGTCAACCGTGATGTCGGTTGCCACTTGTGTGTGTATCGGAGGGTCGAAGTTGGTGATGTCCTCTTCAGATTGCTCATGGCTGCCTGTGAATCACAGTTTGGTTAGGTCCAAATGCATTCTGCAAGTTAGTCCATTTGCAAGTTTGACATTAAACACCCTACTCCCTTCTTTGGCTACGACAGTGCCAGCAAGTCATTTGGGACCATATCTATAGCTGAGTAAAATACAGGGTCATTGACTTCAATATCGTGTGACAAATTTGCGCGGTCATGATACATGCTTTGTTGATGCCGCCTGCCCTCGACATGATCATGGGGATCAGGGTGGACTAGAGAGAGCCTTGTTTTGAGTGCCCTTTTCATGAGCAGCTCGGCTGGGGGAACCCCGGTGAGCGAGTGGGGTCTTGTGCGGTAGCTGATCAGATTTCAGGACAGGCGGGTCTGCAGGGAGCCTTCCGACACGCGTTTCAAGCTTTACTTGATGCTTTGGACTGCTCGTTCTGCCTGGCCGTTAGATGCGGGCTTGAACGGGGCAGATGTGATGGACTTGATCCCATTGCGGGTCATGAATTACTTGAATTCAGCGCTCATGAAGCACGGCCCATTGTCGCTGACAAGGACATCAGGCAGGCCGTGCGTGACAAACATGGCTCATAGGCTTTTGATGGTGGCAGTGGACATGCTTACAGACATTATTACACACTCAATCCATTTTGAATAAGCACCCACAAAAACCAAAAATATTTTGCCTAGAAACGGGCCAGCGAAGTCAACGTGGATCCTGGACCACGGTTTGGAGGGCCATGACCACAAACTTAGCGGTAACTCCCTGGGTGCATTGCTCGGTTGAGAGCAAGTGTTGCATTGCCGCATGCAAGACCCCAAGTCTGAGTCGATGCCGGGCCATCACACATGGGATCTGGCTATAGCTTTCATCATTAATATGCCTGGGTGGGTACTGTGTAGGTCGCGTATGAACGTTTCCCTGCCTTTCTTAGGCAAAATCACGCGATTACCTCACAAAAGACAGTCCGCCTGTATGGACATTTCGACTTTGCGGCGCTGGGACGGCTTGATCTCTTCATGCATCATCGCTGGGACACTGGACCAGCTCCAATGGAGGACACAGTTTTTTTTACAAAGGACAGTAAAGGATCCTGGCTGGTCCAGGTCCTGATCTGGCGGGCTGTAACGGGTGACTTTTCGTTTTCAAATGCATCCATCACCAAGAGCAAGTCTGCAGGCTGTGCCATTTCTACCCCGGTGGTGTGCAATGGTAGCCGACTGAGAGCATCAGCGCAGTTCTCTATGCCTGGCCTGTGGCAAATTACATAGTTATATGCAGACAGCATGAGTGCCCATCTTTGGATGTGAGCAGAGGCATTGGTATTACTACCTTTGCTCTCTGTGAGTAGCGATATGGGCGGCTTATGGTCAGTTTCTAACTTGAACTTAAGCCCAAACAGATACTGGTGCATTTTTTTCACCCCATAAATGCATGCCAGAGCTTCTTTTTCAATAATGCTGTTGGCCCTTTTGGCCTTAGACAAACTCCTGGATGCATAAACGACTGGTTGCAATGTTCCCGATTCATTTGCTTGTTGTAACACAGACCCGACCCCGTATGAAGACGCATCGCAAGCTAGCACTAAACGTTAACATGGGTCATACAGAACAAGCAGTTTGTTTGATCATAACAGATTTCTAACTTTCTCAAAAGCAGCCTCTTGTGATTTCCCCCATACCCAGTCATCTCCCTTGCATAGCAACACATGTAGAGGTTCTAGCAAGGTGCTTAACCCGGGTAAGAAATTACCAAAATAATTGAGGTGTCCCAGGAACGACCGCAGCTCCGTCATGTTTTGTGGTCTCGGCGCGTTCTTGATGGCCTCCTTCTTGGCGTCGGTGGGTCTGATGCCATCTGCCACGATTCTTCTCCCTAAGAACTCAACCTCTGGCGCCAGGAAAACACACTTCGAGCATTTCAACCTGAGTCCCACACGATCTAGCTGACTTAGAACCTCTTCCAGGTTCTGCAAGTGTTCGATGGTGTCCCGACCTGTGACCAATATGTCGTCCTGGAAAACCACAGTGCGCGGAACCAACTTTAGCAGACTCTCCATGTTCCTTTGAAAAACAGCCTCAGCCGATCAAATCCCAAACAGGCATCTATTGTAGATGAACAGACCTTTGTGTGTGTTGATGCAGGTGAGGCCTTTCGAAGATTCCTCCAGCACCTGCGTCATGTAGGCCGAGGTCAGGTCCAACTTGGCGAACGCCTTTCCTCCAGCCAGCGTCGCAAATAAGTCATCTGCCTTGGGTAGCGGGTACTGGTCCTGCAGCGAAAAATGGTTAATCGTTACTTTATAGTCCCCACAATTTCTGACCATGCCATTGCCCTTGAGAACCGGAACAATCGGACTGGCCCACTCGTTGAACTCCACCGGCGCGATGATGCTCTCTCATTGCAGCCTGTCCAGCTCGATCTCCACTTTCTCTCACATCATGTATGCCACCGCCCGTGCCTTTTGGTGGATGGGTCATGTACCGGGATTCAAGTGGATCTGCACCTTCGCCCCAGAGAAATTTCTCAAACAACGATGGGAACTTGCTCAAAACTTGCTCAAAACCTGGGCACATGAGGCGCCGTCGACGGACGAAAGCGCTTGGAAGTCGCCCCAGTTCCAGCAGATTTTTCCCAGCCAGCTTCTGCTGAACAGTGTGGGGCCATCTCCTGGTTCAATCCATAATTGTAATTCATACACCGCTCCATCATAGGAGACTTTTACTGCTGCACTGCCAATTACAGGAATCAGCTCTTTAGTTTAAGTTCTCAGTTTGGTATGAATAGGGCTCAGCTTGGGCCTTTGTGCTTTGTTGCACCACAGCCTCTCGAAGGCCTTTTTGCTCCTGATAGACTGACTCGCACCCGTGTCCAATCCCATGGATACTGGAATTCCGTTCAGTTCAACTTTTAACATGACCGGTGGACATTTCGTGGTGAAGGTGTGTACCCCGTAAATTTCTGCCTCCTCGGTTCGAGTCTCGAGTTTGATCCGCCATGGATCGGTTTCCCTCTGCAACATGGTGGTTTGCAGGGTTTGCAGCTCGTCTGCACATTCGCTGGAGGTGTCCCATTGTTTCACAGCCTTTGCACGCATAGTGTTTGAAGCGGCATTGATGGGTTCGATGATCACCTCCGCAGCTCCAACAAGGTGTTAGTTGCCTCACATTCACACTTGATGGCGCACTCTGAATCATCTGAGGTTGTGCAGCTGCAGGTGTGTACATTCTGCCATATGCATTCCTGCCTGAAAACGATGTTACTTTGTGCACAGTATTTGCCGATGCATCTTTATGCTGCGAAATTTGTTTGGTGTTATCGCTGGTGGACATAGATGCCTGGGCTATCGTTACGGCTTTGCTCAGATTCGGTGTTTCAACAGTCAATAGTTTGTGAAGGATAACCTCATGGCCAATGCCAAGCACAAAATAGTCTCTTAGCATTTCCTCCAGGAATCCACCGAATTCGCAATGTCCTGCAAGGCGCCTTAAGTTCAATGACGTAGCTCACCAGTTCCTGGCCTACAGACCGTTGACATGTATAAAATCGATACTTTGCCATCAGAACGCTTTTCTTCGGATTTAGGTGCTCCTGGACCAGCGTACACAATTCTTCATATGATTTGATTGTTGGTTTCACCGGAGCAAGAAGATTCTTCATGAGGCCATAGGTTGTTGCCCCACAGACAGTAATGAGGATCGCCCTTTGTTTGGCAGCGTTCTCATTCCTTTCCAGCTCATTGGCCACGAAGTATTGGTCGAGTCGCTCCATGAAGGCTTCCCAACTGTCACCTTCTGAGAATTTCTACAGAATACCAACAGTTCTCTGCATTTTCGCATGATGGTTCATTATCTATTACACGTCGCCAGTTGTTATGTCTCAAATAAGGCAATGTGACTGAGTACTGTAGACTTGAGTAAGTGTAACCTTAGTCTCTTTATTCTGACTCCAGAGTGCTGGCACAGCATGGGAGGCCTGCTTATATGCAGTGCTGCCAAGGGATGCTGGGATCCCTTGGGATTCCAACAGATGCGCCCTCTCGTGGCGGTAGAATGCTGGTTACAAGGTGTTGCATACATAACAATAACCTTTTAGATTATTTTTTGTACCTGACCATTACATTTTAGTGATTTGAATACATGGACTCCTAATTCTCTTTGGACCTCTACCATTCCTAGCTTTTCACCATTTTTAATAATACTCGGATTTATCTTTTTTTAGTCCAAAAGAAATGATCTCACACTTAGCTATGTTGAAATCCATTTGCAACAGTTTTGCCCACTCACTTAATCTACCATTGTCTCTTTGTAATATTATGCTCCCGTCTACTCTACTTACTATACCCCCAATCTTTGTGTCATCAGCAAACTTGGATATATGGCTCCGTATTGTGTTATCTAAGTCATTCATAAATATAGTGAATAGTTGAGGCTCCAGCACAGAACCTTGTGGGACCATCAGTCACTTCCTTCCAATTTGACTACATATCCATTATCCCTACTCCCTGTCTTCTATCACCTAACCAATCACCTAACCAGGTCAATAATTTACCTTCAATTACAGGCGCTTTAATTTTAGCTAATAGTGTCTTATGTGGAACCCTATTGAACCCTTCTGGAAGTCCATATAAATGACATCCATAGACATTGCCCTGTCTACTACCCGAGTTACTTCTTCAAAACATTCAATTAGTTTTGTTAGGCATGATCTACACTTTACAAATCCATGTTGGGTCTCTCTAATCAGTTCAAATTTTTCCAATTGCTCAGTCTCTCTGTGCTTAATTATAGATTCCAATCACAGGTCTATAATTTCCTGGTTTCTCTCCCTCAGCTTTCTTAGATATTGGATTTGCATTAGCAATTTTCCAATTTAAAGGGACAATTCCTGAATCGAGAGAACTTTGGAAGATTATGGCTAAAGCTGCAATTTCCTCACCTACTTCCTTTAAAACCCATCAGGCCTGAGGATTTGTGCACCTTTAGTGTGATTATTTTTTTCTAATATATTTTCCTGCTGATAGAATCATAGAATCATACAATAGTACAGCACATCAAGTCTTTCAAAGAGCAATCCAGTTAGTCCGAATCCCCCTGCTCCTTCCCCATATCCTTATAATTTTTTCTCCTTCAAGTATTTATCCAATTCCCTTTTGAAGGCTACTATTTGATACAATTGAATTTGTTTCCACCGCCATATCAGGCAATGCATTTGAAATCCTAACCACTCATGTAAAAAAGTTTTCCCTTATGTCGCCTCTGATTCTTATGCCAATCATCTTAAATCTGTGTCCTCTCATTATCGACCCTTCAGCCAGTGGGAACAGTTTCTCTTTATTTACTCTATCTAAATCCTTCATGATTTTAAACACCTCAATCAAATCTCCTCTTAGTCTTCTCTGCTTCAAGGAGAACAATCCCATCTTCTCTAGTCTATCCACATAACAGTATTCCCTCATCCCTGGAATCATTCTAGTAAATCTCTTCTGTACCCTCTTCAACGCATTCACGTCCCTCCTAAAGTGTGGTGCCCAGAATTGGACACAATACTCCAGCTGGGGCCGAACTAATGCTTTATTTCAGTTTAGCCTAACTTCCTGGCTTTGGTATCCTATGCCTCTATTTATAAAGCCCAGGATCCCACATGCTTTATTAACTGCTTTGGTAACCTGTCCTGCCACTTTCAAAGATCTGTGCACAAGCACTCCTAGGTCTTATGTTCTTGCACTCCCTTTCAAATTGTACTATTTATTGTGTATGGTTTCTCCTCATTCCTACCAAAACATATCACTTTACATTTTTATGCATTGAATTTCATCTGCCCATTCAACCAGCCTATCTATATTATATTTAATAAAAACAGAAAATGTTGGAAATACTCAGCAGGTCAGGCAGCATCTGTGGAGAGAGAAACAGAGTTAACGTTTTAGGTTGATGACCTTTCATTAGAACTCTACCTATTAGTGAGATTGATCCTTTATTATCCTTTATTATCATTTATCTCTATCTACATGGATGCTATTTCTGTCTTGCCAACTGGATTTAAATCCTCCCTTTCCAAATTCCTCTCCAGCTGCCTCAAGATATTCCTTACTTTGGCACCCGGTAGGCATCACACCCTGTGGTTTTCTCGTTCTTGGCTGCAGAGGACGCTATATATTCCCCTAATTATAGAATCCCCCATCACTACTACATAGCAGGGAAGTGGAGCTGAGTCCATGATCAGACCAGCCATGATCTTACTGAATGGCAGAGCAGGTTCCAGGGACCATATGACCTACTCCTGCTCCAATTTCTTATGCAGCCAGCGGGAGTTCGAGCAGCGGCCCATAAAAGGGCGCTACCATCGGGGATTGGCCACAGGAATCGCCAGTGGGAGTTCGAGGAGGCAGCTGGTGCAGGGGCAGGGCAGAAGGTAAACAAAGAAGTAAAAAGAAATCGAAGTGTGACATCACAGCCAAGCTGGTAAATGATTGGCTAGTGGATTGGTGAATATTTGATCTTTTTCTTCTTTTCTTATCAGTAGGAAACCTTTGGCATTGTTGCCAAATTAAGATAATCTAAGGGTTAAGTCATGGCAGGAGAGCCCAGATCCATATCATGCTCCTCCTGTGCTATGTGGGGAATCAGGGATGCTACCAGTGTCCCTGACTACTATGTGTGCAGGAAGTGTGTCCAGCTGCAGCTCCTGACAGACCGCATTGCGGCACTGCAGCTGCGCATGGACTCACTCTGGAGCATCCGCGATACTGAGGATGTCGTGAATAGCATGTTTAGTGAGCTGGTCACACCACAGATAAAGGTTACTCAGGCAGAAAGAGAATGGGTGACCATCAGGCAGAACAGTGGAAGAAAGGAAGTGCAGGGATCCCCTGCAGTCATCTCCCCCAAAACAGATACACCACCTTGGATACTGTTGGGGTAGATGACTCATCAGGGGAAGGCAGCAGCAGCCAAGTTCATGGCACCATGGGTGGCTCTGCTGCACAGGAGGGTACGAAAAAGGGTGGGAGAGCTATAGTGATAGGGGATTCTATTGTAAGGGGAACAGATAGGCGTTTCTGTGGCCGCAAACGAGACTCCAGGATGGTATGTTGCCTCCCTGGTGCAAGGGTCAAGGATGTCGCGGAGTAGCTGCAGGGCATTCTGGAGGGGGAGGGGGAACAGCCAGCTGTCGTGGTGCATATAGGTACCAACGATATAGGTAAAAAATGGGATGAGGTCCTGCAAGCTGAATTTAGGGAGCTAGGAGCTAAATTAAAAAGTAGGACCTCAAAGCTAGTAATCCCAAGATTGCTACCAGGGCCACGAGCTAGTCAGAGTCGGAATTGCAGGATAGTTCAGATGAATACATGGGTTGAGAAATGGTGCAAAGAGGAGGGATTCAAATTCCTGGGACATTGGAACCGGTTCCGGGGAAGGTGGGACCAATACAAATCGGATGGTCTGCACCTGGGCATGACCGGAACCAATGTCCTAGGCAGAGTGTTTGTTAGTGCTGTTGGGGAGGGGTTAAACAAATATGCAGGCGGATGGCAACCTCTGCAGGGAGGCAGAGAGAAGTAAAAAGGGACAGAAGCAAAAGGTAGGAAGGAGAAAAACAAGAGTGGAGGACAGAGAAATCAAGGGCAAAAATCAAAAAGGGCCACATTACAACATAATTGTAAAAGGACAAAGAGTGTTAAAAAAAACAAGTCTGAAGGCTCTGAGTCTCAATGCGAGGAGCATTCGTAATAAGGTGGAGGAATTAATTGCGCAGACAGCTGTTAACTGATATGATGTAATTGGGATTACGGAGACATGGCTTCAGGGTAACCAAGGGTGGAAACTCAACATCCAGGGGTATTCAATATTCAGGAAGGATAGACAGGAAGGAAAAGGAGGTGGGGTAGCGTTGCTGGTTAAAGAAGGAAGGACATTAGCTTGGATGATGTGGAATCTATATGGGTAGAGCTGCAAAACACCAAAGGGCAGAAAACGTTAGTGGGAGTTGTGTACAGACCACCAAACAATAGTAGGGAGTTTGGGGATGGCATCAAACAGGAAATTAGGTACGCGTGCAATAAGAGTACATCAGTTAACATGGGTGACTTTAACCTACATATTATTGGGCTAACCAAACTGGTAGCAATACTGTGGAGGAGGATTTCCTGGAGTGTATAAGGGATGATTTTCTAGACCAATATGTCGAGGAACCAACTAGAGAGCAGGTCATCCTAAACTGGGACTTGTGCAATGAGAGAGGCTTAATTAGCAATCTGGTCATGCCTGGCCCCTTGGGGAAGAGTGACCATAATATGGTAGATTTCTTTATTAAGATGGAGAGTGACACAGTTAATTCAGAGACTTGAGTCCTGAACTTAAAGAAAGGAAACTTCGATGTTATGAGGCGTGATTTGGCTAGGATAGATTGGAGAATGATAATTAAATTGTTGACGATGGATAGGCAATGGCAGACATTTAAAGATCACATAGATGAATTACAACTATTGTACATCCCTGTCTGGCGTAAAAATAAAACAGGAAAGGTGGCTCAACCGTAGCTAACAAGGGAAATTAGGGATACTCTTAAATCAAAGGAAGAGGCATAAAATTGGTCATAAAAAGCAGGAAACCTGAGGACTGGGAGAAATTTAGAATTCAGCTGAGGAGGACTAAGGGTTTAATTAGGAGGGGGAAAATAGAGTATGAGAGTAAGCTTGCAGGGAACATAAAAACTGACTGCAAAAGCTTCTATAGATATGTGAAGAGAAAAAGATTAGTGAAGACGAATGTAGGTCTCTTGCAGTCAGAATCAGGTGAATGCATAATGGGGAACAACTAAATAGCAGACCAATTGAACTAATACTTTGGTTCTGTCTTCAGGAAGAATAACCTCCCGAAAATATTAGGGGACCGAGGGTCTAGTGGGAAGGAGGAACTGAGGAAAATCCTTATTAGTCAGGAAATGGTGTTAGGGAAACTGATGGGACTGAAGGTCGATAAATCCCCAGGGTTTGATAGTCTGCACCCAGAGTACTTAAGGAAGTGGCCCTTGATATAGTAGATGCATTGGTGGTCATTTTCCAAAATTCCATGGACTCTGGATCAGTACCTATGAATTGGAGGGTTGATAATGTAACCCGACTTTGTAAAAAAGGAGGGAGAGAGAAAACAGGGAATTATAGACCGGTTAGCCTGACATCGGTGGCGGGGAAAATGCTGGAATCAATTATTAAAGATGCAATAGCAGCGCATTTGGAAAACAGTGACAGGATCGGTCCAAGTCAGCATGGATTTATGAAAGGGAAATCATGCTTGACAAATCTTCTAGAGTTTTTTGAGGATGTAACTAGTAGAGTGGATAAGGGAGAACCAGTGGATGTGGTGTATTTGGACTTTCAAAAGGCTTTTGACAAGGTCCCATACAAGAGGTCAGTGTGCAAAAATAAGGCACATGCTATTGGAGGTAATGTATTGATGTGGATAGAGAACTGGTTGGCAGACAGGAAGCAAAGAGTGGGAATAAACGGGTCCTTTTCAGAATGATAGGCACTGACTAGTGGGGTACCATAAGGTTCAGTGCTGGGGCCACAGCTATTCACAATATACATTAATGATTGAGACGAAGGAATTGAATGTAATATCTCCAAGTTTGCAGATGACACTAAGCTGGGTGGCAGTGTGAGCTGTGAGGAGGATGCTAAGAGGCTGCCGGGTGACTTGGACAGGTTAGGTGAATGGGCAAATGCATGGCAGATGTAGTATAATGTGGTGGCAAAAACAGGAGGGCAGATTATTATCTAAATGGTGAAAGATTATTCAAAGGGGAGGTGCATCGAGACCTGGGTGTCATGGTACATCAGTCACTGAAGGTAGGCATGCAGGTACAGCAGGCGGTGAAGGCGGCAAAAAGCATGCTGGCCTCCATAGCGAGAGGATTTAAGTATAGGAGCAGGGAGTTGTAAAGGGCCTTAGTAAGACCACACCTTGAGTGTTGTGTGCAGTTTTGGTCTCCTAATCTGAGGAAGGACGTGCTTGCTATTGAGGGTATGCAGCGAAGGTTCACCAGACTGATTCCCGTGATGGCAAGACTGACATATGAAGAAAGACTGGATCGGCTAGGCTTATACTCACTGGAATTTAGAAGAATGAGAGGGGATCTCATAGAAACAAATAAAATTATGACGGGATTGGACAGGTTAGATGCAGGAAGAATGTTCCCGATGTTGGGGAAGTCCAGAACCAGGGGTCACAGTCTAAGGATAAGGGGTAAGCCATATAAGACCGAGATGAGGAGATTCCATAGGTTCACCCAGAGAGTCCAGTTTGTTGGATATATTACAGAGGGAGTTACATGTGGCCCTTACGGCTAAAGGGATCAAGGGGTATGGAGAGAAGGCGGGAGTGGGGTACTGAAGTTGCATGATCAGCCATAATCATATTGAATGGCAGTGCAGGCTCGAAGGTCCGAATGGCCTGCTCCTGCACCTATTTTCTATGTTTCTATGCTCTTATGTTCTTATATTATATTATTCTGCTCTCCGCACCCCCCCACCCCCACTCCCCTTGAGCAGCCTTCTGAGCCATGGTGCTTATTCTGCATTGTGGCTGTCCTCCCCACAGTGTTTCTCCTTGTTGTTACATCATACCTATTGGATAGGAGCAGTGTCGGTGGGTCCTCCTTCTCAACCTCTCCTAAGGCCCTGCTACCCAGCTCCCTAACAGTCATATTTTCCCCTTCCTGAACCTGTGCTTTCCTCTGGGGTGGGACTGTACTCTGGATAAAACTGTCCAGAAATTCATCCCACTCCATTATGTTTCGAGTGTCTCTAACTCACACTCCAGCTCAATGACTCTGAGTCAGTGACTGAGGGTAGCGACATTTCTTGCAGATGTGGTAATCTAAGACAGTCTCGCTGTCCACATACTCTCACATATTACAGTCCCGACACATAGACTGCCCTGCCACCTCTAGACATTTTTATTTATTTATTTGCTCATTAAAACCTGAACGAATTTAATTATTTGAAGTTTTTATTCAAATGATTATTTATCTTATGTTAGAAAATGGTGTAGTGCCAGAGGACTGGCAGATAGCTAACGTAATACCTATATTTAAGAAAGGGAATAGAACATGTCCGGTGAATTATAGACCAGTCAGCTTAACATCAGTGGAAGGAAACATAATGGAATCCCTACGAAAAGAGAAAATAGAAGAACATCTGTTATATATGTGAACGTGTATTTACTCTGTACAGCCACCAGAGGGCTCATCCCCTGGAGTCCCAAGGGATCCCATAATCCCTTGGGAGCACAGATATTTAAGGAGGCTTCACAGGTTGGAGAGGCACTCTGGAGACCTGCAATAAAAGACTACGGTCACACTTTACTTTGAGCTCATACTGTTCAGTCTGACTTTCTCCATACACAATAACTGGCGAGATACAGATAGCGAAGCCAAAGATGCAGAGAACAGTGGGCATCCTGGAGAAATTTTCGGAGGGAGATGATTGGGAAACTTTTGTGGAGCGACTCAACCAATACTTCGTGGCCAACGAGCTAGATGGGGAAGAGAGTACTGCCAAATGAAGGGCGATCCTCCTCACCGTCTGTGGGGCACCAACGTATGGCCTCATGAAGAATCTACTCACTCCAGCGAAACCCACGGAGAAATTGTACGATGATTTGTGCACAGTGGTCCGAAAGCATTTGAACCCGAAAGAAAGCATTCTGATGGCGAGGTACCGATTCTACACCTACAAAAGGTCTGAAGGCCAGGAAGTGGCGAGTTATGTCGCTGAGCTAAGACGCCTTGCAGGACATTGCGAATTTGAAGGACATTTGGAGCACATGCTCAGAGAACTTTGCGTACTTGGCATTGGCCATGAAACCATACTTCGCAAACTTTTGACTGTAGAGACACCAACCTTGAGTAAGCGCATAGCGATAGCCCAGGTGTTCATTGCCACCAGTGACAATACAAAGCAAATCTCCCAGCACACAAGTGCTGCTACAAGTACTGTGAACAAAGTGATGTTGTTTTTGAATTGTAACGTACAGAGCAGTTCATACATACCTGCAGCTGCACGTCCGCAGATGTCTCAGAGTCCATCATCAAGGGTGATGAATGCAAGGCCATTAACACCTTGTTGCATTGAGGTGGCGATCATCGTTTCCATTCATGCTGATTCAAAGACTACATTTACAAGGGCTGTGGAACAATGGGACACTTCCAACGAGTGTGCAGACGAGCTGCAAAGACTGTTCAACCTGCAAACCACCATGTTACAGAGGAGGACTGATCCATGGAGGTCCACGACGAACCAGAGCATCAGATTGAGGAGGCAGAGGTACATGGGGTGCACATATTCATCACAAATTGTCCCCCGATAAAGCAGAATGTTGAACTAAATGGACTTCCGGTGTCAATGGAGCTGGACACGGGCGTGAGCCAGTCCATCATGGACAAAAAGACCTTTGTGCATGTTGATGCAGGTGAGGGCCTTCTATGATTCCTCCAGTTTCTGCATCATGTAGGCTGAAGTCAGATCCAGCTTCGTGAACGGTTTTTCTCCCGCCAGCGTTGCAAAGAGGTCAGCGGCCTTTGGCAGTGGGTATTGGTCCTGCGGTGCCCAAGCTACCACTCTGGGTGGTACCAGGCGATGGTCCCAATTGTTCAGCAGGAGCTGGCTGGGAAAGATACGCTGGAACTGGGATGACGTCCGAGCGCTATCGCCCACTGCTGACACTTCGTGTGGCCAGGTCTTAAACAAATTTCCTTCGTTGTTTGAACCAGGCATCGGGAAATTCTAAGGAGCAGAAGTGAAGATCCATCTAATTCCAGGGGCCCGACCCATCCATCACAAGGCAAGAGCAGTATCGTACGTGATGAGAGAAAGGGTAGCGATCGAGCTAGACCAGCTGCAAAGAGAAGGCATCATTTCACCAATTGAGTTCAGCGAGTAGGCCAGTCCTATTGTCCCAGTTCTCAAGGGAGACAGCACCGTCAGAATCTGTGGCGATTACAAAGTAACTACCAATCGTTTCTCCCTGCAGGACCAATATCCATTACCAAAGACCGACGACCTCTTTGCGACTCTGGTGGGAGGAAAGACATTCACGAAGCTGGATCTGACTTCAGCCTACATGACGCAGGAACTGGAGGAATCATCGAAGGCCCTCACCTGCATCAACATGCACAAAGGTCTTTTTGTTTATAGCAGATGCCCGTTTGGAATCCGATCAGTGGTGGCGATATTCCAGAGAAACATGGAAAGTTTGCTGAAGTCAGTCCCGCACACCGTGGTCTTCCAGAACGACATCTTGGTCACAGGTCGGAACATAGTCGAGCACCTGCAGAACCAGGAGGAGGTTCTTGTCAACTCAACTGCGTGGGGCTCAGTTTAAAACGCTTGAAGTGCATTTTCCTGGCGCCTGAAGTGGAGTTCTTGGGAAGGAGGATTGCGGCGGACGGCATCAGGCCCACCAACGTGAAGACGGAGGCAATCGAGAACACACCGAGGCCACAGAACATGATGGAGCTGCGATCATTTCTGGGACTCCTGAACTACTTTGGTAACTTCTTACCGGGTCACAGCACACTGCTAGAACCACTACATGTCTTACTATGAAAAGGGGGTGAATGGGTTCAGGGCAAATGCCAAGAAAATGCCTTTGTAAAAGCGAGAAAATTATTATGCTCAAACAAATTGCTTGTATTGTATGATCCACGTAAGCGTTTGGTACTAGCATGTGGTGCGTCATCATGTGGCGTCAGGTGTGTATTGCAACAAGCTTATGATTTCGGGAAACTGCAACCGGTTGCTTATGCATCCAGGATTCTGTCTAAGGCTGAGAGAGCCTACAGCATGATTGAGAAAGAAGTGTTAGTATGTGTCTATGGGGTAAAGAAAATGCATCAATACCTGTTTGGGCTAAAATTCGAATTGGAAACTGACCATAAGCCATTTATATCCCTGTTTTCCGAGAGTTAAGGGATAAGTACCAACTATGCCATTTGCCATAGGCCAGGCACAGAAAACTGCGCTGATGCTCTCAGTAGGCTGCCATTGCCCACCACAAGGGTGGAAATGGCACAGCCTGCAGATCTAGCCTTGGTTATGGAAGCATTTGAGAGTGAGCAATCACCCGTCACTGTCCGACAAGCCAGGACCCTTTATTATCTCTAGTCAAAAGCTGTGTGCTTCACGGGAGCTAGTCCAATGTCCCAGTGGAAATATAGGAAGAGATAAAGCCGTTACAGCGGCGCAAAAACGAAATGTCTATACAGACAGACTGCCTTCTGTGGGGCAATCGAGTAGTGGTCCCCAAGAAGGGCAGAGGCACCTTCATCAATTACCTCCACAGTACCCACCCAGGCATCGTAATGATGAAAGCGATAGCCAGATCCCACATGTGGTGGCCCGGTATCGATGCGGACTTAGAGTCCTGCATTCACAGATGTAATACATGCTCGCAGTTAAGCAATGTACCCAGGGAGGCATCGCTAAGTTTATGGTCTTGGCCCTCCAAACCGTGGTCTAGGGTACACGTCGACTATGCAGGGGTCATCACATCAGGCAGCCCAGCAAGGCCAGCTGCACAGCAGCCCAACGAGGGCACAACAAATGATTCAACAACACCAGCTTTCATACTGAGACGATCAACCAGGGCAAGAAGGGCCCCAGATCGACTCACATTGTAAATAGTTACACTATTGACTTTGTGGGGCAGTGTTGTTATATATGTGGACTTGTATTTACTCTGTACAGCCACTAGAGGGCTTATCCCCTGGAGTCCCAAGGGATCCCATAATCCCTTGGGAGCACAGGTATTTAAGGAGGCTTAACAGGTTGGAGAGGCACTCTGGAGACCTGCAATAAAAGACTAAGGTCACACTTTACTTTGAGCTCACAGTGTTCAGTCTAACTCTTTCTCCATACAAAACATCAAAAACCAAAAATATAGTAATGAATAGTCAGCATGGATTTCAAAAGGGAAATTCTGGTTTGACCAACCTCATTTAATTTTTTGAAGAGCTATCAGAGAGGGTAGGCAATGCATTGTCTACGTAGATGTAATTTATCTAGATTTTTAAAAGGCCTTTGATAAGCTAGACTGATGAACAAGGTCAGAGAATGCGGAGTCAGGGGATAAGTAGCAGAATGGATAGCTAGCTGGCTTCAAGACAGAAAGCAGAGAGTAGGGATAAAAGGTAGCCAATCACAGTGGCAGCAGATGGGCAGTGGTGTTCCACAAAGATCAGTGCAGGGAGCACTGTTGTTCACAATTTATAATTACGATTTAGACTTTGGAATCAAAACCACAATTTACACTATTTCTAAATTTACAGATGACACCAAATTGGGAGGGTGGGGGGGATAGTCAATACTGAGGAGGGCTGCAAAAAATTACAGGAGGACATTAATAAACTTGCAGAATGGGCATATAATTGGCAAATGAAGTTCAGCACAGATAAATGTGAGGTATTACATTTTGTTAGGAAGATTAGGGAGGTCACTTATTACTTGGAGGGTGCGAGGTAGGGTAGAGGAACAAAAGGATTTTGGAGGACAAATACACAAATCACTAAAAGTTGTGACACAAGTTAGCAAGGCTATAAAAATAGCAAACCAAGCACGAGGGTTTATTTATATAGGTATAGAATTGAAAAATAGGGAAGTTATGTTAAACCTGTATCGAACCTTGGTTAGACCACACTTAGGGATAGAAATTTGCTTTTCAACGAAAACGTTATTTTAACGCCAAAATTACCGTTTTCGCTTTGCTACTGTTAGTAGGCCTGATTTTTAGTCTTTAATTTGCGCAGCGGTAAAAATCGACATTGCACGAGGATTCGTGGCGCAAACTGCAAATTTCGGCAACTTTAGTCCGGGGCACTGCGAGAGAGGCCTTGGGAGGGGGAAAAACAACAAAACAAAAATTGAAAAAATTAACATTATCAAAACATTCACAAAACCCTTACCTACTAAATCACTGAAAAATAATTTTAAAATAAAAACTTTAATTTACCTTTTTTGCAAGTCTTCTTACTTACCGCTGCTGGCTGGGCTGCAATGCAGGTTTTTCCCTGTCAGTATTCTGGACACAGAATACGGGCTCGGTGTGAGCCAAATATCGGTCAAAAATGCTATTTCGGGTGTTGCACGTTGGCGCTCCTCTCCCCAGCGTGAAATTCTGCCAAAAAGCCCGGTCTCAAAGTCGGGGAAATTCTAACCCTTAGAGTAGTGCATACAGTTCTGGTCGCCATATTATAAAAAGGATATAGTGGCACTGAAGAGGGTACAGAGAAGATTTACAAGAATGGTACCAGAAATGCGAGGGTATACCTATCAGGAAAAGATGAAGAAAGAAGGTTCAGAGAAGGGCTGCAATAAATTAATAGAGGTCTTTAAAATTATGAAAGGTTTTGATTGAGTAGATACAAAGCGAATGTTTCCACTTGTGGGGAAGAGCATAACTAGAGGTCATCAATATAAGATAGTCATCAAGAAATCCAATAGGGAATTCAATAGAAAATTCTTACCAAAGTGTGGTGAAAATGTGGAACTCACTACCACAGGGAGTGGTTGAAGCGAATAGTATAGATGCATTTAAGGGGAGGCTAGACAAGCATAAGATGAAGGAGAGAATAGAGGGTTATGCTGATAGATTTAGATGAGGAAAGATGGGAGGAGGCTCAAGTGGAGCATAAACGCCGGCATGGACTGGTTGGGCCGAATGACCTGTTCCTGTGTCGTATATCCTATATAATCCTATTTATATTAATGAATTAGCTTATCTAGTTAAGTTATTATTTTAATAAAGTAAGTTATAGTTCCCCATTTTTTAGTTTAAACCACTGCCTATCTTAGAGTAAGAAAGCTGTAATACTCATCAACCAATCACCTACCTGCTGACCTGTGATATCACTCCTTGAATTTTTTTGCTCTCTAGCTCCATTCCTTTTTCTCTGATCTGCCACCACCACTGTTTAAATCTCCTCAGGCCTCTCCCATGTCGTTCCGCATTGAGATGAAGACATGAGCAGAGCAGTAGTTCAAAACAACTACTAGATAGGGTGTGCTGCTCACTTCTCAAGCAAGGTGCTGAAAGACGTTCCGGGATGTGGGCATTTATTGTGCACCCCTAATTGCCCTTGAGAAGGTAGTGGTGAGCCGCCTTCTTGAACCGCTGCAGTCCATATGGTGGAGGTACTCCCACAGTGCTGTTAGGGAGGAAGTTCCAGGATTTTGACCCAGCGACAATGAAAGAATGGTGATATACTTTCAAGTCAGGATGGTGTGTAACTTGATGGGGAACTTGCACATGATGGTGCTCCCATACACCTGCTGCCTTTGTCCTTTCTAGGTGGTAGAGGTTGTGGGTTTGGGAGGTGCTGCCGAAGAAGTATTGACGAGTTTCTGCAGTGCATCTTGTAGATGGTACACACTGGAGACATGGTACGCCGGTGGTGGAGGGAGTGAATGTTCAAGGTGGTGGATGGGTTACCAATCCACCGAACTGCTTTGTCCTGGATGGTGTCGAGCTTCTTGAGTGTTGTAGGAGCTGCACACATCTAGGCGAGTGGATCTCCAGACCCTGAAATTCCATGCAGAGAGTTGTGAAGATTTGCGCCAATTTGACAGGAATTTCAGCCACAGATGCTCCACAGGGCTGAATCTGGGAAAATTTACTCCGTCAGCTCATTTACATAGCCATCACAGGTTGTCCAACACAAATGCGGTGAAAATAGGCGTAAGGTGCTGAGGGTTCTTGTAAATTAGAATGCAGCCTTTAAAAAGCCAAGTCCGGTTGAATATTTCAACAGCAACACACTTCACCCTCTAAAATTAACAGCTGTACAACTAACCCTGACACTGTACTCAGGTTCAGTGGGCACTAAGTCAGTATGAGTCACCATCTCACCTAACAGCAATACATAACCTAAAAGCCCCTTCCTGCACCGAATGATATCACCACATCTTCCATCAGCTGCCTGATGCGAATCAGACCTCAGTTGCCTCGATGCCTGAAATGAGAAGCGTCATGTATCTCACACTACTGTACATAACTGTATCTTACCATGCTATACATGACTGTAACTAGAGATGACCAGTAACCACTAGCTTACCTTACCACCAGGGTGCACTTGCAGGAGACACTGGATGCCGATCCCAGACAGGTACATAAGGACAGGTCTCAAGCAAGTGTGGCATTCGAGAGCTATGTAATAAAGGTGCAGGTCCTGAGTGACCTTGACTTCAGAATGTGCCTCGTATGAATCTGTACTGCAGGGACAGGACTTTACAGTGGCGACGAGTTACGGGATTACAGAATCCACAGAATGGCGACCAACGGCTCAGATGAAAAATACAATGCTGGAGATAATTGGGAGGACTTTATAGAAAGGCTCCAGCAAAGCTTCATAACCAAAGGCTGATTAGACGATGATAAGGCAGACAAGAGAAGAGCCCATCTCTTGACCAGCTGTGGCTCGAAAACATATGCCTTAATGAAGGACCTGCTGGCACCCGAGAAACCAGCAAGCAAGTCGTTTGAAGTGTTGAGCACACTGGTAAGAGACCACCTTAGGCAGCGAGCAACCTACACATGGAAAGACACAGATTCTACAACTGCAGACGCAGTGTGGGCCAGAGCATACCTGACTTCGTGGCGGAACTTCGGAGGTTGGCTAGCTTATGTGAGTTCTCCGATGAATTAAGGAGAGAAGTACTGAGAGACTTTTTTATTGAGGGAATAGGCCACGCAGGCATATTCCGAAAGCTTGACCAAGAACTTGACCCGAGAGGCAGCAGCACTGGTTGCACAGACATTCTTGTCAGGAGAAGAAGAAACAAGGTTGATCTACACTGCGGGTACGACAACTAACGAAACATTGGAACAAGGGGTTCACAGCGTGAAACAAGCCGCTACCCCCACACACAGACAAAGGCAGGAGAGCAGGCCCTCAACAGCAGGCAGTGGTGCCAGAAGCCATCAAGGGCCACATGAATGGTCGTTCACACCTCATCAACCCACAATGCAAGCAATCAACCACAAATTGAGAGAAGCTCAAGAGAGATCAGCCAGACGCAGCTCATCATTTGGAAACAATGGAAGCGGTCTGTGCTGGAGATGTGGGGGAAGGCACTCATCAAGGGGGTGTCGATTTCAGCATGCTGTTTGCAGAAACTGCGTCTATACAGGGCATCTGACCCGCATGTGCAGAAAAATGGCAGCTCCATTGGTATACGAATCGGAAGGGTCGGAAAGCAGACCAGAAGACGGTGGGGACAGTACCCGGGACACCGAGGTACAGCGGGTCAACACGATCAATGGCCACTGCTCTTACAACAAGACGCCTCCAATAATGATGACGGTCCTACTCAATGGGATACCTGTCAACATGGAGCTGGATACGGGAGCGAGTCAATCTCTCATGAGCACTCAACAATTTGAACAGCTGTGGCCACACAAAAGAGACAGACCAAAGCTCACAAGGGTCGACACCAAACTAAGGACCTATACCAAAGAAATCGTCCCAGTCCTTGGCAGTGCTATGCTCTCAGTCACACACAAAGGGACAGTGAACCGACTTCCCCTGTGGATTGTCCCCGAAGATCTCCCAGCACTGCTGGGGAGAAGCTGGCTGGCTAAACTAAACTGGAAATGGGATGATGTTCACGCCATGTCGTCAGAGGAACGGACCTCCTGCTCAACAGTTCTAAGTCGATTTGAACATCTTTCAGCCAGGTGTGGGCACCTTCAAAGGGGCTAAAATCAAAATCTACATCACACAGGATGCTAGACCGGTCCATCACAAGGCTAGAGCCTATGTGATGAGGGAAAAGATTGAACATGAACTGGACAGGCTTCTGCGGGAAGGCATTATCTCACCCATGGAATTTAGTGACTGGGAAAGTCCTATCGTCGCAGTCATGAAGCCTGATGGATCCGTACGAATCTGTGGGGACTACAAATCTACCATAAACAGAGTCTCCCTACAGGACCAATACCCGCTGCCCAGAGTGGAGGACTTATTTGCCACATTGGCTGGAGGAAAACTTTTCTCGAAACCAGATCTCACATCTGCGTATATGACGCAAGAATTGACCGACGAGTCTAAGCTACTCACCACCATCAACACACATTGAGGCCTTTTTATGTACAATCGATGCCCATTTGGCATCAGGTCGGCAGCTGCTATATTCCAGCGCAACATGGAGAGTCTGCTCAAGTCCATCCCGGGGACGGTTGTATTTCAAGACGACATACTTATCATCATGGGCAGGGACACCAACTCCCATCTCCACAATTTGGAGGAAGTACTAAAGCGGTTGGATCGGATAGGCCTAAGAGTTAAGAAATCCAAGTGTCTGTTTCTCGCGCCCGAGGTTGAATTTTTGGTCTGAAGGATTGCCGTTGATGGAATCCGCCCAACAGAGTCCAAAACCGAAGCAATTCGCCTGGCACCCAGGCCCCGGAATGTCTCAGAACTGCGCGCCTTTCTCGGGCTACTCAATTACTTTGGGAACTTTAAGCAGAACTTAAGCACGCTGCTGGAGCCTCTCCACGTGCTACTCAGAAAGGGGTGCGATTGGTTTTGGGGGGACACTCAGGAACGCGCCTTCAATAAGGCACGCAACCTTCTGTGTTCCAACAGTGTTTTGGCTTTCTTTGATCCAGGTAAAAAGCTAGTTCTTACATGTGATGCGTCAGCGTACGGGGTCAGTTGCGTTTTACAACATGTCAATAGTGCGGGTAAATTACAGCCTATAGCTTATGCCTCCAGGTCACATTCGCGGGCGGAGCGCGGGTACGTAATGGTGGAGAAGGATGCGCTCGCGTGCGTGTACGGTGTCAAAAAGATGCATCAATAACTTTTCGGGGCCAAGTTCGCATTAGAAACTGACCACAAGCCCCTCACGTCCCTACTATCCAAGAGCAAGACAATAAACGCCAATGCCTCGGCGCGCATTCAACGGTGGGCACTCATGCTGGCCTCTTACAATTACACCATAAGGCACAGACCAGGCACAGACAACTGTGCCGACGTGCTTAGCAGGCTACCCCTGGCGACCACGGAAGGGTCTGACGAACAGGACTGTGAGATAGTCATGGCAATCAATGCCTTTGAGTCCACAGGTTCGCCCATGACGGTGCGCCAAATCAGAGCCTGTACGGCCAGCGACCCCACATTATCCCTAGTAAAAAGATGTGTCTTAACCGGTGACTGGGCAGAGGCTTGCGATGCCTGCCCCGAGGAGATCAAACCTTTCCATAGGCGCATGCATAAGCTGTCACTACAAGCAGACTGCCTGATGTGGGGCAGCCGAGCAGTTATGCCTCTGCGAGGCAGAGAGGCATTTGACCGGGAGCTCCACCACGAGCACCCAAGGATCGTTCTCATGAAGGCCATAGCCAGATCCCACGTCTGGTGGCCTGGCATTGCCCCGGACTTGGAGCTCTGCGTCCGACGGTGCACCATTTATGCCCAACTCAGTAATGCCCGCAGGGAGACCCCCTGAGCCCCTGGCCCTGGCCCACCAAACTGTGGTCGCGGGTGCACGTAGACTATGCGGGCCCATTCATGGGCAAAATGTTCCTTGTAGTTGTAGATGCATTTTCAAAGTGGATTGAATGCACCATTTTAAACTCGAGCATCACCTCCACCACTGTGGAGAGCCTTGGAACCATGTTCACAACGCACGGCATTCCTGACATATTGGTCAGTGATAATGGTCCGTGCTTCACCAGCGCAGAATTCCAAGATTTTATGAGTGACCACGGCATAAATCACGTTAGGATGGCACCGTTCAAGCCGGCCTCCAATGGCCAGGCGGAGCGAGCAGTGCAGATCATTAAACAAGGCATGCTCAAAATCCAAGGTCCCACGTTGCAGGGCCGCCTGTCGCAACTGCTGCTGGTATACAGATCTCATCCGCATTCATTGACTGGAGTTCCCCCCGCGCAACTATTAATGAAATGGACCTTAAAGACAAGGCTCTCATTAATCCTCCCAGACATGCATGAAATCGTTGAGGTGAAGCGCCATAAGCTAACTGAGTACCATGACCGAAATTCAAGGGGGAGATGGAATGAGATAGGGGACAAAGTGTTTGTGCTAAACTATGGCAGGGGTCCCAAATGGCTTGCAGGGACAGTAACAGGCAAGGAAGGAAACAGGCTACTGGTTGTACAAATGGACAATGGCCAAACCTGCCGGAAGCATGTAGAACAAGTAAAAAGTAGATTTACCAACAACACTGCTGAACCAGAAGCAGACTACAATGCGAAACTCACACCACACCTGGTGGACAGACAGAGGGAACAACCTGAGGAAAGGGCAATCCCAACAGACAGCACAGGCGAGACACCAACAATCATACTGAACGAAACAGACAGCCCATGCGAGATACCAGCAATCACACCGAAAGAAAAACAGGCACCAAGGCAAACAACTGAACCACAACTAAGACGCTTCACGCGAGAGCGTAGACCACCTGAGAGACTGAACCTATAAAGACAATAAGACCTTGGGGGAGGGTGATGTCATGTATCTCACACTACTATGCATAACTGTATCTTACCATGCTATACATGACTGTAACTAGAGATGACCTGCAACCCTGCAACCACTAGCTTACCTTGCCACCAGGGGTGCACTTGCAGGAGACACTGGATACCTGTCCCAGACAGGTATATTAGGACAGGTCTCAGGCAAGTGTGGCATTCGAGAGCTGTGTAATAAAGGTGCCGGTCCTGAGTGACCTTGACTTCAGAATGTGCCTCGTGTGAATCTGTACTGCAGGGACAGGACTTTACAAGAAGGGTACTTTTTACGTTTAAGAAATGAATAAACGTGCCGGCTGACAGCCCCGGATACATTAGCCAGGTAGGTAATTAATTATTTCCTTTCGAGTCCAATTCTTGGCCACCTCGTCGGAATGGATTTATCTGCTCGAAGAGTAATGTTCGACCCTGTAATGGGGGAAATGTAAAGCTGGGCTTGTGATGGAAATGGCCCCTGAAATATACCGTGGACAAGTCAAACTAGTGCCACTTGTTGCTGTTTCTGTGACATCGATAAAACAGCTTATCATTTACAGACATGCCTTTAATATTCATACTGCGAAACGTCAGTGTCCTGGCCCTCTGCAGATGCGATTCACACCACCTCTGATGAAAGGTCATCGACTTGAAACGTTATCGCTGTCTCTCTCTCTCCACAGAGGCTGCCTGACCTGCTGAATACTTCCAGCATTTTCTCTTTTTATTTCATACCTTATAGTTTTGGAACACTTTAAACCCTGCCTGGGCACTTGCGAGTTACCCGTTCTGTGTGTGAACGTTTTACAGATAGAGTAGAATTTTAAAGGAGGAGAGAGGTGGAGGGTTTGGGGAGGGAGTTTTAGAACATGGGACCTAAACGGCTGAAGGTACGGCCACTAATGGTGGGGCAAAGGGAGGAGGGACTGGAATATTCAGCAGTCAGCTCAAAATTGCTGTCTACGTGCACCGCATGGTTTGAATCCGAGCTTTCAGAATTGCCAGCAATATCAGTTAGTTTTGGCAAACACTTCGCAGCTTGGAAATTCTTCCAGTGCTTTTCTGTCACAATTTAATGAAGATGAGCAGGAGCACAAAGATGTCAGATGGCAGTGGGACGGAGCTCCTGGCCCATCAATATGCCACCCTACCGGCCTAAGCTCAGCTCTCTGGCAATGACCGAGGAGCACGGTCTCCTGAGGTCCGGGCTGAGCAGCGAGGCAGTTACAGAACTTCTGCTGGACAAGTTCTTGCAGCCAACATGGAAAGGACTCTCCGTGCGGTTGTTCAGATGTCAGGTCTCAATCTCCTAGCTCACTCAGATAAGCCAAGGACAAATGATTGGCACAACATGTGGATGCTACCTGGGAATCTGGACGACACGGTCTCAGTAATCATTAGCCTTCTTCAACGGCTGCAGTCCGTGTATTGAAGATTTTCCCACAGTGCTGTTAGGGAGGGAGTTCGAGGATTTTGACCAATCGCAGATAAAGGAGCGGAGATATATGTCCAAATCGGGATGGTGTGTGACTGAGAGGTGGTGGTGTTCCCATGCACATGCTGCCCTTACCCCTCTAGGTGGAGGCCGCTGATTTGGAATGTGCTGTGATTTAATCACGTCGTATCACAATGTTAAACATGCGAGGGCAAGAACGAACCAACTTTCTGTTTTATAAATCTCCTGAAATAGTGCTCATGTAATTCTATGGAGATTTCATCTTACGCAATACAAATAATAAATATACGATATAGGTTAAAAGTCTGAGTGAAAGGCGTGGCTTGTATCAGCCGCTGTAGACAGACAGCAGTCTGCACAGAGCCGCTCTGCACACTACCAGGAAGACGAGTCACACACGGAATGTTGCGTTCGAGCCGTTGCTTTTTTTATTTGCTATAAATGTTAATAGAAGTGCCTCACACTTCAGACAGACACCATGTGGCCGCGTTCGGTTGTTTTAGTGACAATTTTTCTACGTAAATTAATTTACTCTTTATTCAAGATTCATTTGTTTTCATCGGATTGTAAAACAAACTGTAATCTGGTATTTCTTTCCCCACAGATGGATGTTTTGCTGAAGATTTGAAACAGAATCAACTGTCAGTCACCAAGCGTATGGGGAAACGCACTGCAATTACGTGTGAGCTTGAAGGTGTCGATTCTACTTACATTCACTGGTACAAACAGGCAGCAGGACAGCAGCCCGTCAGGGTGCTCTATTTCGATGGGAGCATTCGTCGGGATAAAGGATTCGGTGAAAGGTTTGCAGCGGGGATGAGTGGAAACAAACAACACTTTCTGAATGTGGACGTCATAAAGGCGGAGGACGCCGCCACCTATTACTGCGCATATTGGAAAGGCACAGCGCGAAACAGCAATTCAATGCGCTTACAAAAACCTTCAAAACTCAGCAATTCAATCATAAAAACCACATCCGAGTCACAGACAACTCACAGCTGAAAACTGCCGCAATCTTCCTTCAGTTAAACGTTTACTCTCTCGAATATCATTGAAAAATGACACAAAGTAATCATCATAGGCAGTCCCTCAGAACGAGGAAGACTTGCTTCCACTGCTAAAGTGAGTCCTTTGGTGGTTGAACAGTCCAATACGAGAGCCACAGACCCTGCAACAGGTGGGACAGACATTCGTCGGGGGAAGGGGGGGGGATGGGACTGATTTGCCGCACGCTCCTTTCCGCTGCCTGCGCTTGACCTCTTCACGCTCGCGGCATTGAGATTCGAAGAGCTCAACGCCCTCCCGGATGCACTTTCTCCACCTAGGGCGGTCTTTGGCCAGGGACTTCCAGCAGTCAGTGGTGATGTCGCACTTTACCAGGGAGGCTTTGAGGGTGTCCTTGTAACGGTTCCGCTGCCCACCTTTGGCTCGTTTGCTGTGAAGGAGCTCCGCATAGAGTAATTGAAACATTGAAACATAGAAAATAGGTGCAGGTGTAGGCCATTCGGCCCTTTGGACCTGCACCATCGTCAATAAGATCATGGCTGATCATTCACCTCAGTACCCCGTTCCTGCATTCTCTCCATACCTCTTGATCCCTTTAGCCGTAAGGGCCATATCTAACTTCCTCTTGAATATATCCAATGAACTGACATCAACAACTCTCCGTGGTAGGGAATTCCACAGGTTAACAACTCTCTGAGTGAAAAAGGTTTCTCCTCATCTCAGTCCTAAATGGCTTACCACTTATCCATACAGTGTGTCCCCTGGTTCTGGACTTCCCCAACATCGGGAACATTCTTCCTGCATCTAACCTGTACAGTCCCGTCAGAATTTTATATGTTTCTATGAGATCCCCTCCCATCCTCCTAAACTCCAGTGAATACAGGCCCAGTCGATCCAGCTCTCCTCATATGTCAGTCCTGCCATCCCGGAAAACAGACTGGTGAACCTTCGCTGCACTCCCTCAATAGCAAGAACGTCCTTCCTCAGGTTAGACCAAAACTGAACACAATATTCCAGGTGAGGCCTCACCAAGGTCCTGTACAACTGCAATAAGACCCCTATGAAGGCCAACATACCATTTGCCTTCTTCACCGCCTGCTGTACCTGCATGCCAACGTTCAATGACCGATGTACCATGACACCCAGGTCCCGTTGCACCTCCTCTTTTCCTAATCTGCCGTCATTCAGATAATATTCTGCCTTCGTGTTTTTACCACAAAAGTGGATAACCTCACATTTATCCACATTATACTGCATCTGCCATGCATTTGCCCACTCACCTAACCTGTCCAAATCACCCGGCAGCCTCTTAGCATCCTCCTCACAGCTCACACCACCACCCAGCTTAGTGTCATCTGCAAACTTGGAGATGTTACATTAATTATTTAGATGAAGGAATTGAGTGTATGTTGTAAATAGCTAGGGTCCCAGCACTGAGCCCTGCGGTACCACACTAGTCACTGCCTGCCATTCCGAAAAGGACCCGTTTATCCGGACTCTCTGCTTCCTGTCTGCCAACCAGTTCTCTATCCATGTCAGTACATTATCCTCTATACCATGTGCTTTAATTTTGCACACCAATCTCTTGTGTGGGACCTTGTAAAAAGCCTTTTGAAAGTCCAAATACACCACATCCACTGATTCTCCCTTGTCCACTCTACTAGTTACATCCTCAAAAAATTCCAGAAGCTTTGTCAAGCATGATTTCCCTTTCATAAATCCATGCGGACTTGGACCGATCCTGTCACTGCTTTCCAAATGCACTGCTATTTCATCTTTAATAATTGATTCCAACATTTTCCCCACTACTGATGTCAGGCTACCCTGTCTATAATTGCCCGTTTTCTCTCTCCCTCCTTTTTTAAAAAGTGGTGTTACATTAGCTACCCTCCAGTCCATAGGAACTGATCCAGAGTCGATAGACTGTTGGAAAATGATCACCAATGCATCCACTATTTCTAGGGCCACTTCCTTAAGTACTCTGGGATGCAGACTATCAGGCCCCGGGAATTTATCAGCCTTCAATCCCATCAATTTCTCTAACACAATTTCCTGACTAATAAGGATTTCCTTCAGTTCCTCCTTCTCACTAGACCCTCTATTCCCTGGTATTTCCGGAAGATTATTTGTGTCTTTTTCATGAAGACAGAACCAAAGTATTTGTTCAGTTGGTCTGCCATTTCTTTGTTCCCCATTATAAGTTCACCTGATTCTGACTGCAAGGGACCTACGTTTGTCTTCACTAATCTTTTTCTCTTCTCATATCTATAGAAGCTTTTGCAGTCAGTTTTTATGTTCCCAGCAAGCTTCCTCTCATACTTTATTTTCCCCCTCTGATTTAAACCCTTTGTCCTCCTCTGCTGAATTCTAAATTTCTCCCAGTCCTCAGGTTTGCTGCTTTTTCTGGCCAATTTATATGCCTCTTCCTTGGATTTAACACTATCCTTAATTTTCCTTGTTAGCCACGGTTGAGCTACCTTCCCCGTTTTATTTTTACTCCAGAAAAGGGTGTACAATTGTTGAAGTTCATCCATGTGATCTTTAAATGTTTGCCATTGCCTATCCACCGTCAACCTTTTAAGTATCATTCGCCAGTCTATTCTAGCCAATTCACGTCACATACCATCGAAGTTACCTTTCCTTAAGTTCAGGATCCTAGTCTCTGAATTAACTGTGTCACTCTCCATCTTAATAAAGAATTCTACGATATTATGGTCACTCTTCCCCAAGGGGCCTCGCACAACAAGATTGCTAATTAGTCCTTTCTCATTACACGTCACCCAGTCTAGGATGGCCAGCTCTCTAGTTGGTTCCTCGACATATTGCTCTAGAAAACCTTCCCTAATACACTCCAGGAAATCCTCCTCCACTGTATTGCTACCAGTTTGTTTCGCCCAATCTATATGTAGACTAGAAACATATAAAATTCTGACGGGACTGTACAGGTTAGATGCAGGAAGAATGTTCCCGATGTTGGAGAAGTCCAGAACCAGGTGACCAAGGCTGGGAACTCAACATCCAGGGGTATTCAACATTCAGAAAGGATAGACAGAAAGGAAAAGGAGGTGGGGTAGCGTTGCTGGTTAAAGAGGAAATTAATGCAATAGTAAGAAAGGACATTAGCTTGGATGATGTGGAATCTTAATGGTGGAGTTGCGGAATACCAAAGGGCAGAAAACGCTGGGACCCTAGCTATTTACAACATACATTAATTATTTAGATGAAGGAATTGAGTGTAACATCTCCAAGTTTGCAGATGACACTAAGCTGGGTGGTGGTGTGAGCTGTGAGGAGGACGCTAAGAGGTTGCCGGGTGATTTGGACAGGTTAGGTGAGTGGGCACCAATCTCTTGTGTGGGACCTTGTCAATCGGCTTTTGAAAGTCCAAATACACCACATCCACTGGTTCTCTCTTGTCCACTTTACTAGTTACATCCTCAAAAAATTCCAGAAGCTTTGTCAAGCATGATTTCCCTTTCATAAATCCATGCGGACTTGGACCGATCTTGTCACTGCTTTCCAAATGCGCTGCTATTTCATCTTTAATAATTGATTCCAACATTTTCCCCACTACTGATGTCAGGCTACCCTGTCTATAATTACCCGTTTTCTCTCTCCCTCCTTTTTTAAAAAGTGGTGTTACATTAGCTACCCTCCAGTCCATAGGAACTGATCCAGAGTCGATAGACTGTTGGAAAATGATCACCAATGCATCCACTATTTCTAGGGCCACAGTACTCTGGGATGCAGACTATCAGGCCCCGGGAATTTATCAGCCTTCAATCCCATCAATTTCTCTAACACAATTTCCTGACTAATAAGGATTTCCTTCAGTTCCTCCTTCTCACTAGACCCTCTATTCCCTGGTATTTCCGGAAGATTATTTGTGTCTTTTTCATGAAGACAGAACCAAAGTATTTGTTCAGTTGGAAGTCCAGAACCAGGGGACACAGTGTATGGATAAGTGGTAAGCCATTTAGGACTGAGATGAGGAGAAACCTTCTTCACTCAGAGAGTTGTTAACCTGTGGAATTCCCTACCACGGAGAGTTGTTGATGCCAGTTCATTGGATATATTCAAGAGGAAGTCCATGATAACTGCTGTACCTTTTTTGCACGCATCCCTAATTTCTTGTTTGATGCTGTCCCCAACCTCACTACTGCTGTTTGGTGGTCAGTACAAAACTCGCACTAGCGTTTTCTGCCCTTTGGTATTCCGCAACTCCACCATTAAGATTCCACATCATCCAAGCTAATGTCCTTCCTTACTATTGCGTTAATTTCCTCTTTAACCAGCAACGCTACCCCACCTCCTTTTCCTTTCTGTCTATCCTTTCTGAATGTTGAATACCCCTAGATGTTGAGTTCCCAGCCTTAGTCACCCTGGAGCCATGTCTCCGTGATGCCAATTATATCATATTCATTAATTGCTGCCTGTGCAGTTAATTCATCCATCTTATTACAAATACTCGGCGCATTGAGACACAGAGCCTTCAGGCTTGTCTTTTTAACACACTTTGCCCCTTTAGAATTTTGCTGTAATGTGGCCCTTTTTGATTTTTGCCTTGGGTTTCTCTACCCTCCACTTTTACTTTTCTTCTTTCTATCTTTTGCTTCTGCCCCCATTCTACTTCCCTCTGTCTCCCTGCATAGGTTCCCATCTCCCTGCCATATTAGCTTAGGGAGCCTCGTATCTGGCATGCGAACTATGTGGCCTGCCCAGCGAAACTGATCAACTGTGGTCAGAGCTTCAATGCTGGGGATTTTAGCCTGGACGAGGACACTGATGTTGGTGCGTCTGTCCTCCCAGGGGATTTGCAGGATCTTGCGGAGACATCGTTGGTGATATATCTCCAGCGACTTGAGGTGTCTTCTGTACATCTTCCATACAGGAGGGTGGGTATTACTACAGCCCTGTAGACCATGAGCTTGGTGTTAGATTTGAGGGCCTGGTCTTCGAACACTCTTTTTCCTCAGGCAGCCAAAGGCTGCACTAGCGCACTGGAGGCAATATTGAATCTCCGCATCAATGTCTGCCTTTGTTGATAAAAGGCTCCCGAGGTATGGGAAGTGGTCCACGTTGTCGAGGGCCGCGCCGTGAATCTTGATGACTGGGGGGGCAGTGCTGTGCAGCGAGGGCAGGCTGGTGGAGGAGCTTTGTCTTACGGATGTTAAGCGTAAGGCCCATGCTTTCATACGCCTCAGTGAATACATCGACTATATCCTGGAGTTCAGCCTCAGAATATGCGCAGACGCAGGCTTCGTCTGCGTGCTGCAGCTCAACAACTGAGGTTGGGGTGGTCTTGGACCTGGCCTGGAGGCAGCATCGGTTAAACAGCTTCCCACTGGTTCTGTAGTTTAGTTCCACTCCAGCTGGGAGCTTGTTGACTGTGAGATGGAGCATGGCAGCGAGGAAGATTGAGAAGAGGGTTGGAGCGATGACGCACCCTGTTTGATCCCGGTCTGGACGTGGATTGGGTCTGTAATGGAACCAGTGGTAAGGATCATGGCCTGCATGTCGTCATGGAGCAGGTGAAGGATGTTGACAAACATTTGGGGGCATTTTGGACTCCCCAAAGTTTGTCAACATCCTTCGCCTGTTCCATAAGCCCTCACGGTTGACGGTTGTAAGATCAAAAAAGGCCATGTATAAGGGCTGGCGCTGCTCCCTGCATTTTTCCTGCAGCTGTCACACTGAAAAGATCATGTCCGTTGTGCCCCGTAGGGGACGAAATCCGCACTGTGATTCCGGGAGGAGCTCCTCTGCAACAGGGAGAAGACGGTTGAGGAGAACTCTAGCGACAACCTTCCCAGTGGCTGAAAGCAGGGAGATTCCCCTGTAGTTGCCGCAGTCGGCCAATCCCCCTTTTTAAAGGTAGTCATGATCACTGCATCTGTGAGATCTCCCGGCATGCTCTCCTCCCTCCAAATGAGAGAGATGAGGTCATGTATCCGCACCAACAGCGCGTCTCCGCCATAACTTAGCGCCTCAGCAGGAATTCCATCCGCACTCATAGCCTTGTTAGTCTTGAGCTGTTTTATGGCTTTGCCTACCTCGTGCAGTGTTGGGGTTTCACTGAGGTGGTGGCGGGTCGCATGCTGCGGGATGGAGTTGAGAACACTCGAGTGAAAGGCAGAGTCTCGATTAAGGAGATCTTTAAAGTGCTCCTTCCAGTGGGCTCTAACAGCCTCAGTGTCCTTGATGAGTATTTCCCCATTCGTGGCCAGGGGTAGGGTGGGGCCATGAGAGTTTGGACCTTAGGTGGCTTTGACTGCAATGAAGAATCCTCTCATATCGTGGCTGTCGGCTAGTTGTTGTATCTCCTGTGCTTTCTCCATCCACCACCTATTTTTTAGGTCCCGGGTTTTTTGTTGGACCTCAGCCTTGAGCCGTCTGTAAAGTTGCTTTGCAGCTCCCGAGTTGGGTTGTTGCTTGAGGCTCAGAAATGCTCTGTACTTACGATATATTAGTTCTTGGATCTCCTGATCATTTTTATCAAACCAGTCCTGGTGTTTTCTGGTTGAGTAACCAAGTGTCTCTTCACAGGCACTGGTTATGGAGACCTGGAGGGCTGATCAAGCGCTGTGGGTATTCGGCATTTCAGGGTCATCAAGGCATGCCAGATTAGCTGTAAGGAGCTGGCTGTATAGGGCTCTCGTAGCTGGGTCTTTAAGTGCCCCGGCATTAACTTTTTTGCGGCACTGCTTCAACTGTCCCCTCTGCTTTGGGGCTATGTTTATATTGATGATGGATCGGATTAGGCGATGGTCTGTCCAGCAGTCATCAGCTCCTGTCATGGCGTGGGTGATGCGCACATCCTTGCGATCGATGGCTCGGACGATGACGTAGTCGAGCAGGTGCCAGTGTTTGGAGCAAGGGTGTTGCCACAATGCGTTGTATTTGTCCCTCTGTTGGAACAGGGTGTTACTGATGAGAAGTGCATGTTGTAGACATTTTGTCAGGAGTAGGGTACCACAGGAGTTGGCTTTCCCTACCGACTCTCTGTCAATCACGCCTCCCCAGACTGCTATGTCTTTGCCGACCCTGGCATTAAAGTTACCTCGGAGGATCAATTTGTTGCCCGTGGGGACGCGGGACAGGGATGTCTCGATGTTGGAATAAAAACCCTCTTTAGCCTCATCTGTTGCATCAAGTGTTGGGGCATACTCACTGATGACTGTGGTGCATTGGTTCCGGGATAGGGTAAGATAAAAAGTCATGAGGCATTCATTAACCCTGCAGGAGGAGTCTTTGAGGCGGTCAACCAGTTCATTTTTGACAGCGAAGCCGACTCCATGAAGGCGGCGTTCTTCCTCTGATTTTCCTTTCCAGAAAAAGGCGTAACCTCCACCATGTTCCTTGAGCTGGCCTTACCCTGCCCACCGGGTCTCGCTTAGGGCAGCGATGTAAATGTCAAAATGTTTAAGTTCCCAGGCAACTATGGCAGTGAGGCGTTCCAGCCTGTTGCTGTTGAAATTGTCCATGAGGGTTCTGACGTTCCAGGTCCCGAACTTCATATTAGTGAAGTGGAAGATGCCTGTCCGTGAGTTCTTTTAACGTGGGGTGGCCGCTGCACACCGGCAACCACACGGGCTTAGCTGAACAAGGTCTTGGTCCAGTGGCAAGGGGGTCCAAGACGACTGGAGACCAGGCACTGCTGTATAAGCCGAATTGCCTACGGCAAAGTGTTGGCTGCAAGCTCGGCACTGAGTAGCGCCATTGATGGTAGATGGCCCGAGGCTTGCTTGGGGGGCCAGGCATTGGGAAGTCAGGCTGGGGTTCCGAGGGATGTTTGGAAAGTTTCTTCCAAGGTTAAAAATTTCCCCAGAGGTTTCCAAGTTGGTGTAAAAGTTTAAGAGTTTAAAAGTATTTCCAAATTATTTTTTATAAAGTTACACAGGATGATTGAAGGTTTAATAAATAGATTAAGAGTTGATTAAAAGTTATAGAATAAAAGTTCTCCAAGTTGCTTAACAATTTTAAAGTTTTCCCGAATTGTTTAAGAAGTTTAAAAGTTGATTAAAAGTTTAAAAATTGAGTCCCTTTGGCCGGTTCAGCGCTGGCCCTGGAGTCCCTTCGGCCAGTTCTACGCCAGCCCTGGAGTCCCTTCAGCCTGTTCAGCGCTGGCCCCGGAGTCCCTTCCACCAGCTCAGCGTCGGCCCCAAGCAGAATGTCCCACAGTACTGCCGGAACACTCCACCCCAGCGTTCTCCTAGTGACTGGTGGGCCATGAAGTGCCAGCGGACCTCGGAAGAGTCGGCAGGACCCCGCAAGCCCCAAAGAGCCGGCAGGCCCCAAAAGAGTCGGTGGACCCTGGTGAGCCTCGGAAGAGCCGGCGGGCCCCCAGAATAGCCAGCGGGCCCCGGGGTCCTTTCGGCCCGGTGTAGAAGCAGGCCGGTGCAAGGGATCCCCCACCGGTCCGCTTCTATCCCGGGCCGAAGGGACCCCGCACCGACCAGCTTCCTTTTACGACCTGTTCATTCATTTACCTTCAGATCCCATCTGGAACACCACGAGCAGGAGAAGCATTAACAGATCGGGTGAAATATCCCATTGATTCTCTCTACGGATGGTAGTCAGATGGTGTCCATCACCGCACTGACCCTGCCTCATAGTTCAGACACATCCAGATCGCGCATCGCCGCACTGACCCTGCCTTAGTCCAGCTCACCCATCACCCCATTGTTTTCTAGCCCTGATTGGTTCTCTGCCCCCCCAAAAAATAGATCTAACTGGAGATCTTCATCCTCATTTCCAAAGCCTCCCCCTACTCTACCTCTGCAACCTACCCACTTTATATCCCAGGCCATCTGTCTCTGTTAACTCTTCCACTCCCGCTCAGCAGTCATTTGTCCTGTATGTAGCATCGTAGTATCTTTAAAAAAGGGGATAAGTCCGACTGCGGCAACTACAGAGGAATCTCCCTGCTATCAGCCGCTGGGAAAGTTATCGCTACCGTCCTCCTCAACCGTCTTCTCCCTGTGGCCGAGGAGTGACAGTGCAGATTTCGTCCCCTACGGGACAACGCACATGATCTTTGCAGCACAACAGCTGCAGGGAGCAGCGCCAGCCCTTATACATGGCATTCTTTGTCCTTACAAAGGCCTTTGACACTGTCAACCTTGAGGGTCTATGGAGCATCCGCCTCCATTTCGGATGCCCCAAAAAGTTTGTCAACATCCTTCGCTTGCTGCACGACGATGTGCAGGCCGTGATCCTTACCAATGGACCCATTACAGACCCAATCCACATCCGGACCGGGGTCAAACAGGTCTACGTCATCGCCCCAACCCTCTTCTCAATCTTCCTTGCTGCCATGCCACAGTCAGCAAGCTCCCCGCTGGAGTGGAACTAAACTGCAGAACCAGTGGGAAGCTGTTCAACCTTCGCCGTCTCCAGGCCAAGTCCAAGAACACCACAAACTCTGTCATCGAGCTACAGTACGCAGACGATGCCTGCGTCTGCACACATTCAGAGGCTGAACTCCAGGATACAATCAATGTATTTACTGAGGCGTACGAAAGCATGGGCCTTACGCTAAACATCCGTAAGACAAAGGTTCTCCACCAGCCTGTCCTCGCCGCACAGCACTGCCCTCCAGTCATCAAGATCCATGGCGTGGCTCTGGACAACGTAGACCATTTCCCATTCCTCGGGAGCCTTTTATCAGCAAAAGCAGACATTGATGAGGAGATTCAGCACCGCCTCCAGTATGCCAGCGCAGCCTTTGGCCGCCTGAGGAAAAGAGTGTTCGAAGACCAGGCCCTCAAATCTACCACCAAGCTAATGGTCTACAGGGCTGTAGTAATACCCGCCCTCCTGTATGGCTCAGAGACAAGGACCATGTACAGTAGACACCTCAAGTCGCTGGAGAAATAGCACCAACGATGTCTCCGCAAGATCCTACAAATCCCCTGGGGGGAAAGATGCACCAACATTAGCGTCCTTGTCCAGGCCAACATCCCCAGCATTGAAGCACTGACCACACTTGATCAGCTCCGCAGGGCAGGCCACATTGTCCACATGCCAAACACGAGACTCCCAAAGCAAGAGCTCTACTCGGAACTCCTTCATGGCAAACGAGCCAAAGGTGAACAGAGGAAGCATTACAAGGACACCCTTAAAGCCTCCATGTTAAAGTGCAACATCCCCACTGACACCTGGGAGTCCCTGGCCAAAGATGGCCCTAATGGAGGAAGTGCATCCTGGAGGGCGCTGAGCACCTTGAATCTCATCGCCGAGTACATGCAGAAAACAAGTGCAGGCAGCAGAAGGAATGTGCGGCAAACCTGTCCCACCCTCCCTTACCCTCAACAACTGTGGGTCCCATCAGTGGCAGAGACTGTGGCTCTCGTATTGGACTGTTCAGCCACCTAAGGACTCATTCTAAGAGTGGAAGCAAGTCTTCCTCAATTCCGAGAGACTACCTCGGAGGGGGAGGACCATTGTAGTGCTTTTTTTTACACCAAGTCAGCATGGATTTATGTAAGGGAAATCCTGCTTGATAAACCTTCTAGAATTTTTTGAGGATGTAACTGGTAGAGTGGACAAGGGAGAACCAGTGGATTGTGGTGTATTTGGACTTTCAAAAGGCTTTTGACAAGGTCCCACACAAGAGATTGGTGTGCAAAATTAAAGCACATGTTATTGGGGGTAATGTACTGACGTGGATCGAGAACTGGTTGGCAGACAGGAAGCAGAGAGTCGGGATAAACGGATCCTTTTCAGAATGGCAGGCAGTGACTAGTGGGTTGCCGCAGGGCTCAGTGCTGGGATCCCAGCTATTTCCAATATACATTAATGATTTGGATGAGGGAATTGAGTGTAATATCTCCAAGTTTGTAGCTGACACTAAGCTGAGTGGTGGTGTGAGCTTTGAGGAGGATGCTAAAAGGCTGCAGGGTGACTTGGACAGGTTAGGTGAGTGGGCAAATGCGTGGCAGATGCAGTATAATGTGGATAAGTGTGAGGTTGTCCACTTTGGTGGCAAAAACAGGAAGGCAGAATATTATCTGAATGGTGGCAGATTAGGAAAAGGGGAGATGCAACGAGACCTGGGTGTCATGGTACATCAGTCATTGAAAGTTGGCATGCAGGTACAGCAGGCGGCGAAGAAGACAAGGGGATTTGTGTATAGGAGCAGGGAGGTCTTACTGCAGTTGTACAGGGCCTTAGTGAAGCCTCACCTGGAATATTGTGTTCAGTTTTGGTCTCCTAATCTGAGGAAGGACGTTCTTGCTATTGAGAGAGTGGAGCAAAGGTTCACCAGGCTGATTCCTGGGATGGCAGGACTGACATATGAGGAGAGACTGGATCGACTGGGCCTGTATTCACTGGAGTTTAGAAGGATAAGAGGGGATCTCATAGAAACATATAAAATTCTGACGGGACTGGACAGATTAGATGCAGGAAGAATGTTCCCGATGTTGGAGAAGTCCAGGACCAGGGGACATAGTCTAAGGATAAGGGGTAAGCCATTGAAGACTGAGATGAGGAGAAACGTCTTCACTCAGAGAGTTGTTAACCTGTGGAATTCCCTACCACAGAGAGTTGTTGATGCCAGCTCATTGGATATATTCAAGAGGGAGTTAGATATGGCCCTTACGGCTAAAGGGATCAAGGGGTATGGAGAGAAAGCAGGAAAGGGGTACTGAGGTGAATGATCAGCCATGATCTTATTGAATGGTGGTGTAGGCTCAAAAGGCCGAATGGCCTACTCCTACACCTATTTTCTATGTTTCTATGAATAGGAAAATAGGAACAGGGGGAGGCCATTCAGCCCCTTGAGTTTACTCAGCAATTCAATTAGATCATGGCTGATCTGTACCTCAACTCAATTCAACCACATTTGCTTTATATCTCTTGATACCCTTATCTAACACAAATCTACCTATCTTGATCTTTGAACATTTCAATTGATCCACAGCATTCACAACCTTGTGGGGGAGAGAGGACCAGACATTTAAAGATCACATGGCTGAACCACAACAACTGTATATCCCTGTCTGGCGTAAAAATAAAACGGGGAAGATGGCTAACAAGGGAAATTAAGGATAGTGTTAAATCCAAGGAAGAGGCGTATAAATTGGCCAGAAAAAGCAGCAAACCTGAGGACTGGGAGAAATTTAGAATTCAGCAGAGGAGGACTAAGGGTTTAATTAGGAGGGGGAAATAGAGTATGAGAGTAAGCTTGCAGGGAACATAAAAACTGATGGCAAAAGCTTCTATAGATATGTGAAGAGAAAAAGATTAGTGAAGACTAATATAGGTCCCTTGCAGTCAGAATCAAATGAATTCATAATGGGGAACAAGGAAATGGCAGACCAATTGAACAAATACTTTGGTTCTGTCTTCACTAAGGAAGTCACAAATAACCTCCCCAAAATACTAGGGGACCAAGGGTCTAGCAAGAAGGAGAAACTGAGGGAACTGAGGGAAATCGTCAGGAAATTATGTTAGGGAATAATGTTGGGATTGAAGGCCGACAAATCCCAGGGCCTGATAGTCTGCATCCCAGAGTACTGAAGGAAGTGGCCCTTGAAATAGTAGATGCATTGGTGGTCATTCCATGGACTCTGGATCAGTTCCTATGGATTGGAGGAGAACTAATGTAACCCCACTTTGTAAAAAAGGAGGAAGAGAGAAAACAAGTAATTATAGACAGGGTAGCCTGACATCGGTAATGGGGAAAATGCTGGAATCAATTACTAAAGATGTAATAGCAGCGCATTTGGAAAGCAGTGACAGGATCGGTCCAAGTCCACATGGATTTATGAAAGGGAAATCATGCTTGACAAATCTTCTAGAATTTTTTGAGGATGTAACTAGTAGAGTGGATAAGGGAGAACCAGTGGATGCGGTGTATTTGGACTTTCAAAAGGTTTTTTGACAAAGTCCCACACAAGAGATTGGTGTGCAAAATTAAGGCACATGGGTTTGGGGGTAATGTATTGATGTGGATAGAGAACTGGTTGTCAGACAGGAAACAAAGAGTGGGAATAAACAGGTCCTTTTCAAAATGGTAGGCAGTGACTGGTGTGGTACCGCAAGGTTCAGTGCTGGGACCCCAGCTACTTACAAGATATATTAATGATTTAGACGAAGGAATTGAATGTAATATCTCCAAGTTTGCAGATGACACTAAGCTGGATGGCAGTGTGAGCTGTGAAGAGGACGCTAAGAAGCTGCAGGGTGATTTGAACAGGTTAGATGAGTGGACAAGTGTATGGCAAATGCAGTATAATGTGGATAAGTGTGAGGTTATCCACTTTGGTGGCAAAAACAGGAAGCAGATTATTATCTGAATGGTGGCAGATTAGTAAAAGGCGAGGTGCAACGAGACCTGGGTGTCATGGTGGAGCAGTCATTGAAAGTAGGCATGCAAGTACAGCAGGCAGTTAAGAAAGCAAATGGCATGTTGGCCTTCATAGCGAGAGGATTTGAGTATAGGAGCAGGGAGGTCTTGTACAGGGCCTTGGTGAGACCACACCTTGAGTATTGTGTGCAGTTTGGGTCTCCTAATCTGAGGAAGGACACTCTTGCTATTGAGGGAGTGAAGAAAATGTTCACCAGACTGATTCCCGGGATGGCAGGACTGACAGATGCAGAAAGACTGGATCGATTAGGCTTATATTCACTGGAATTTTGAAGAATGAGAGGGGATCTCATAGAAACATATAAAATTCTGACGGGATTGGACAGGTTAGATGCAGGAAGAATATTCCCGATGTTGGGGAAGTCCAGAACCAGGGGTAAGGGGTAAGCCATATAGTATCGAGATGAGGAGAAACTTTTTCACTTAGAGAATTGTGAACCTATGGAATACTCTACCTCAGAAAGTTGTTGAGTCCAGTTCATTGAATATATTCAAAAGGGAGTTAGATGTGGCCCTTATGGCTAAAGGGATCAGTGGGTATGGAGAGAAGGCGGGAGTAGGGTACTGAAGTTGCATGATCAGCCATGATCATATTGAATAGTGGTGCTGGCCCGAAGGGCCCAATGGCCTGCTCCTGCACCTATTTTCTATGTTTCTATGTTTCCACCATCCTTTGTATGAAGAAGTACTACCTGATTTCTCTCCCGAACAGCCTGGCTCGAATTTTAAAATTACGTTGCATCATTCAGGATTGCCCCACCAGATGAAATAGTTCCACTGTAGCTACATCATTGAATCCTTTTATTATATTAAATATATTTATTAAATCACTCCTCAATCATCTATACTCAAGGGTGTACAAGCGAAGTTTATACAATCTGTCCTCATAACTTAGATATGGTTGTGTTGAATCTGCGCTGCACCCAAGGTATCCTTCCTGAGGTACAGTGCCCAAAACTGAATGTACTCCAGATGGGGTCTGATCAAGGCTGTGTGCAACTGAATCATAACTTCCACACTTTTGTATTCCAACCCTTTGACAGGGATCAGTGGCAACACTTTCATCTCTGAGTCCGAAGGTTGTGGGATCAAGTCCCACTCCAGAGACTTGAGCACATAATCTAGGCTGACACTTCAGTGTAGTTCTGAGGGAATGCTGCACTGTTCAGGTGCTGTCTTTCAGATGAGATATTAAACTGAAGCCCTGTCTCCCTGCTCAGATGAATGTAAAAGATCCCATGGCATTATTTTGAAGATTACCTCATCGCTGTTTGTGGGATCATACTGTGCACAAATTGGCTGCAGCATTTCCTACATTACCACAGTGCCTATACTTCAAAAGTCTTTCTTTCTTCGGTACAAATGCCAACATTTGAATAGCTTTTTTGATTATACTTTTTTCCTGTATCCTAACTTTTAGTCACAAAAACACCAAGATCCCAAGATCACCAAGCTCAGCCACAGTTCCTAGTTTCTCACCATTAAGAAAATATTCTAGCTTCTCTTTCTCAGATCCAAAGTGATCTCACACTTCCTCACATTGAACTCCATTTGCTATAATTTTGCCCACTCACTTAATATGCCTATGTCCATTTGTAATTTGCTGCTCCTATCTACACAAGTTACTGTGTCATCTGCAAACTTGCATATACAGCTCTCTATTTCTGATATATATGATGAAAACCTGAGGCCCCAGTACAGACCCCTAGGTAAACACCACTTGTCAATCCCATCAATCAGAGTATGTTCTTGTGACAAACTCATCCTGGCTCTCTGTCGCCCATCACCCAACCAATTACCAACCCATTGCAAAAGCAAAATACTGTGGATGCTGGAAATCTGAAATAAAAGCAGAACATTTTGGAAATACTCACCAGGGAATGCAGCATCTATGGAGAGAGGAACAGAGTAAACATTTCAGGTTGATAACCTTTCATCATTACTCAATTACTAACCCATGTTACCTGCAATTCCTTGAGCTTTAATTTTTGCTAATAATCGTGTGTGAAATTTCATCAAATACCCTCTGGAATTCCATTTAGACAACATCCATAAACACACCCCAGTCCACCATGTTAGTTACCTCTTCAAAAGATCAACTAGATCAATCAGATGTGACCTATCCTTCACAAATCCATGCTGACACTCTTTGATCAGCGCATATTTGTACAAGTGCTCAGTCACTCTGTCCAGGAAGACAGACTCCAGTAAAAAATGCCCAACTGGATGTCTTTCCATCCTACTGTATCTCATGGAACTACCTGCTCTTCTGGTATTTGAATTAATTAATCTCCGATGGAGAAACAGTTGGGCTGTTGCAGATTGGTCTCCAGTTACTGTTGTTGGAAGGTGTGTGTGTGTAGCCTTTGTGGTAGGATCAGGCTCTAATGTGATGTCCCTTGTGGTTGAACAACCTGTTCATACTCTCTGTCTAGGAAGACATCAAGAATGGCCACTTGGTGAGGTACAGGAATGATGTCCATGCAAATGAAATTATATCCAATAATAGGGAAAGTTTGCTTGACAAACCTCGTTGTATTTTTTGAAGAGGTAACAGAGAGAGTAGACACGGATAATGCAGTAGGTGTAATTTATCTAAGTTTTCAAAAGGCCTTTGATAAGGTACCACATAATAAACTAATGAATAAGGTCAGAGAATGTGAAGTCATGGGACAAGTAGCAGATTGGATAGCTAGTTGGCTTCAAGACAGGAAGCAGAGAGTAGGGGTAAAGGGTAGCTATTCACAGTGGCAGAAGGTAGGTAGTGGTGTTCCACAAGGATCAGTGTTGGCACCACTGCTGTTCACAATTTATATTAATGATTTAGACTTTGGAATCTAAATTTGCAGATGACACCAAATTGCTGAGGAGGACTGCAACAAATTACAGGAGGGCATCAATAAACTTGCAGAATGGGCATATAATTGGCAAATGAATTTCAATACAGATAAATGTGAAGTTTACATTTTGGTAATAAGAATAGGGAGGTCACTTATTACTTGGAGGGCGTGAATCTGGGTAGGGTAGAGGAACAAAGGAAACTACAAATTGCTAAAAGTAGTAACACAGGTTAACAACGCCATAAAAAAGCAAACCAAACACTATGGTTTAATTTTAGAGGGACTGAATTGAAAAGTAGAGAGGTTATGCTAAACTTGTATCAAACCTTGGTTAGACCACACTTGGGAGTACTGCGTACAATTCTGGTCGCCATTTTATAGAAATAATATAGAGGCACTGGAGAGGGTGCAGAGAAGATTTACAAGGATGGTACCAGAAATGCGAGGGTATACCTATCAGGAAAGGATGAACTGGCTGGGTATCCTTTAGCTTAAAAAAATAAGGCTGAGGGGTGACCTAATAGAGGTCTTTAAAATTATGAAAGTTATTACCAGAGTAGATACAGAGAGAATGTTTCCACTTGTGGGAAAGAGTATAACTAAAGGTCATCATTATAAGTTAGGCACCAACAAATCCAATAGGGAATTCAGAAGAAACTTCTTTACCCAGAGAGTAGTGAGAATATGGAACTCCCGACCACATGGACTAGTTGAGGCAAAAATATAGATGCATTTATGGGGAGGCTAGAAAAGCATATGAGGAAGAAGGTAATGCTGACAGAGTTAAATGAGGAAAGACAGGAGGAGGTTCGAGTGGAGCATAAAAGCCGGCATGGACTGATTGGGCCAAATGGCCTGTTTCTGTGTCGCAAATCCTATGAAATCCTACATAAACCTCCCCTCAATTCCTGATTCAGAGCTTTGTGGCATTTCCTCACTCATTTCTTTTAATACTCGAGGTAGAAATCAGCAGGCCCTGGAGATTTATTGATCTCGTTTCAATAATTTCATAATTACCATTGTTTTAACCACGCTCCTCCCCTTGACTTATTTTTAGGTTACCTTGTACCCATTCATTCATTTACCTATTTTCTCCTTTACTATTGTGAAAACGGATACAAAATACTAGTCTCCAATTTCCTTATTATCCCTATAGTCTCACCTGTATCTGCCTTTAATGTGCCCACATTCCGAACTGACTGCTGGCAGTCTCACTGTCGTGGTCCCCTATCCCAAGGACAATAAAACAAGGGGTAGATTAGAAATGCATGATCAAATCTTACATTACTTGCCCCTCTGGTGCCGGATGTGTACCGGGGCCCATCATTGAGTGGATAGTACGGGCTTCAGCAAGAGGCAGAGCGCCCCGCTCACATTGGGTGAGAGCGGCCGAGGTCACTTCCCGTTTAATGTGACCGGACGCAGGCATTTCTACAGAAACCAGCCCCAGGGCAGGACAGCATGTCGCTTTACTTAGCCCTGGCGATCGCTCTGCTGTCTTGTAAGTTTGCCACAAGGCAATTAAACTGCATTAAAAAAAACTCTGATCATAGAATCGTATAGCACAGAAGGAAGCCAATAGACCCATCGTGTCTGTGCTGGCTCTGAGAAAGAGCTCGAGTATCTGCTGCACCATGTGTTGTAGAGACTGTTACCCGCACGGGTCTCTGGTTGTAATCTCTCTCTCTCTCTCTCTCTCTCTCCAGCGGAGTGTCTAGCTCTCGTGTCCTTGAAGCAGGAGGTCTTATCCATCACCAGGGCCGCTGGGAGAACGGCGAGATTCGTGTGCGAGATCGAGGGGTTAAGCAATATAGGGATACACCCCATCCATTGGTACCAACAGAAAGGGACAGCCATCCGCGGGATCCTCTATCACCTGTCCCAGGGTGACACCTGGTTGCACACAGACTTCGCCTCACGATTCCATGCCGAAAACATGGACAGTTCTGCCATCTGTACTCTTATAATCAGTCAGATTGTGCCGAGCGACACAGCCACGTATTACTGTGCCGCCAAGTCCCACGGTGGTATTGTTGGATCGACACTTCGTACAAAAACCTCCTGCTTTGTAAAGCTATAGAAATACATTCCTGGAGTTTATCGGTCCATCAGCCCAAACCCGCAGCAACGAGATAGTGACAGCTCTCGAAACTACACTTAGAGTCCCACCCCACTCTCGATTTCTAAACCATGGAGCCACGCGGCGCTCCCTCCTTCCAGGTGTTGGGACAACCCCTCTTTGCTCATCATTCACTCATCATCCATTGCCCCTAGAGCACTCACCACTCCCCACAGCAAATGGGCCCCTTGTGCATTAATCCCCGAGCAAAGTGACAACTCCAGGTGCAAGCTGGCTTTCACCAGCTCCGCGGCAACCACTTCTACCTCTTTAGCTGAAGCCCGCTGTAGTTGTGGACAGGCGCTGGTTCCAACAGCCGAGGGGTTGATAGAACTGCTCAAACTTTCATCCAGTTGAAGCGGTCGAACACGATTGAACCCGACACCTTTCTACTCTGCCCAGCTCAGCACGGTTTTCCAATCACTCACTGAACCGCCAGGATATGATTTTTAATACGTTTTAAAAGTACTGATATGTGCAGAACAGTTGAACACTAAGAATCTGACGGAATAGAGATATTGTTGATGTAGGAATAGATAGAGCCAAGAGATTGGGTAGTCAGGGGCTGATCTATCCTTGGCTCCCTCCTATTTCTCATCTACATATTGTCCCTTGGCGACATCATTAGAAAACCCAACGTCAGTCTCCACATGAACTTTGATGACACCCAGCTCTACCTCACTATCACTTCTCTCGACCCCTCCTCGGTCTCTAAATTATCAGACTGTTTGTCCGACACCCAGTTCTGGATGAGCAAAAATATTCTCCAATTGAATATTGGGTAGAGCGAAGCCATTGTTTTCAGTCCCTCCCCAAACTCCGTTCCCTAGCCACTGACTCCATCCCTCTCCCCAACTTTTGTCTGAGGCTGAACCAGACTGTTTGCAACCTTGGTGTCATATCTGACTGTGAAATGATCTTTTGACCACATAACCACAGCATAACTAAGACCACCTATTTCCTCCTCTGTAACCTCGCTCGTCTCCGCCCTTGCCTCAGCTCATCCGTTGCTGCAGCCCTCATCCATGCCTTTGTTACCTCTAGACTTAACTATTCCAATGCACTTCTGGCTGGCCTCCCACATTCTACCCTACATAAACTAGAGGTGATCCAAACATGGCTGCCCATGTCCTAACTCGCACCAAGTCCCACTCACCCATCACCCCTGTGCTCGCTGACCTACATTGACTCCTGGTTAAGGAACACCTCGATTTCAAAAATCCTTGTTTTCAAATCCCTCCATAGCCTCGCTCCTCTCTATCTCTGTAATCTCCTCCAGCCCCACAACCCACCAAGATGTTTGTGCTCCTCTAATTCTGCCCTCTTGAGCATCCCTGATTATAATCGCTCAACCACTGGTGGCCATGTTTTCTGTTGCCTCGGCCCTAAGCTCTGGAAATCCTGTCTAAACCTCTCCTCCTCTCTACCTCTCTTTTCTCCTTCAAACGTTCCTTGAAACCTACCTCTTTCAACTGCCCTAATTTCTCCTTATGTGGCTCGGTGTCAATTTTTTTGTCACATAATACTCCTGTGAAGCACCTTGGAATGTTTCACTATGTTAAAGGTGCTATATTAATACACGTTGTTGTTGTTGTTGAGTTGGAAGGGTGATGAACTTCATAAAGGAATTGACTTTGATGTGGGTTGCTGAGAAATGGGGGGAAGCTGCGAACTATAGGTGGAAGGGACTGGAATTGGAATGTAAGGAGTGGGGAGAGGCAGCATGATAGATGGGCTCAATTTTGGAAAAATGCACAAACTCATTATGCTTAGTATCAGAAGTGAGGGTGGAGGAAGGTTGAAGGAAATGGTTTGTGATGGGGAAGAAGACTTAGGAGTTCTTAATTTTCAGAATGAGTTTGGATTAATTGGAGGATTTAGCTATAGAGAGAGTGGAAGTACTGCTTGAGGTGGTCATCCAGATCTGACAGTTTTTTTTAGCCAGGCAAGTTGTATACCATTCATTCTCTAGTCTACAGCCCATGGACATGAGTAATTGTTGTACAATGCAAGCAAGTGTGAGGGCATCCACTTTGGACCTAAAAAGGATAGAACAGAGTACTTTCTAAATGGTGAAAAGCTAAAAACAGTGGATGTCCAAAGCGTGTTGGGGATCCAGGTACATAGATTATTAAAATGTCATGAACAGGTACAAAAGGCTAATGGATTGCTGGCCTTAGTATCTGGAAGACTAGAATACAAGGAGGTGGAAATTATGCTGCAGCAATACAAAACCCTGGTTAGACCACACCTGGAGCATTGTGAGCAATTCTGGGCACGACACCTTTAGAAGGATATATTGGCCTTAGAGGGAGTGCAGCGTAGGTTTACCAGAATGATATCCAGATTTCAAGGGCTAAGTTACGAGCAGAGATTACACAAATTAAGGTTGTATTCCCTAGAATTTAGAAGGTTAATGCGTGAGCTGATCAAAGTTTTTAAGATATTAAGGGGAACAGATAGGGCAGATAGAGAGAAACTATTTCTGCTGGTTTGGGATTCTAGGAAGAAAGAAAGAAGAAGGAAAGAAAGTGTTCAATTTATATAGAGCCTTTCACGACTAGTTGGAGGGGGAGGGTGAACAGGCAGTTATTGTGGGGCATATAGGTACCAATGATATAGGTAAAAAAATGGGATGAGGTCCTACAAGCTCAATTTAGGGAGCGAGGAGTTAAATGAAAAAGCAGGACCTCAAAGGTAGTAATCTCAGGATTGCTACCAGTACCATGTGCTAGTCAGAGTAGAAATAGCAGGATAACTCAGATGAATACGTGGCTTGAGGAGTGGTGCAGGAGGGAGGGATTCAAATTCCTGGGACATTGGAACCGGTTCTGGGGGAGGTGGGATCAGTACAAACCAGACGTTCTGCACCTGGGCAGGACCGGAACCAGTGTCCTGGGGGAGTGTTTGCTAGTGCTGTTGGGGAGGGGTTAAACTAATATGGCGGGGGATGGGAACCTATGCAGGGAGACAAAGGGAAGTAAAATGGGGGCAGAAGCAAAAGATAGAAAGAAGAAAAGTAAAAGTGGAGGGCAGAGAAACCTAAGGCAAAAATCAAAAAGGGCCACATTACAGCAAAATTCTAAAGGGACAAAGTGTGTTAAAAAGACAAGCCTGAAGGGTCTGTGCCTCAATACGAGGAGTATTCGTAATAAGGTGGATGAATTAACTGCGCAGACAGCTATTAACGAATATGATATAATTGGGATTACGGAGACATGGCTCCAGGGTGACCAAGGCTGGGAACTCAACATCCAGGGGTATTCAACATTCAGGAAGGATGGACAGAAAGGAAAAGGAGGTAGGGTAGCGTTGCTGGTTAAAGAGGAAATTAACGCAATAGTAAGGAAGGACATTAGCTTGGATGATGTGGAACCTGTATGGGTGGAGCTGTGGAATACCAAAGGGCAGAAAACGCTAGTGGGCGATGTGTACAGACCACCAAACAGTAGTAGTGAGGTTGGAGACAGCATCAAACAAGAAATTAGGGATGCGTGCAATAAAGGTACAGCAGTTATCATGGGTGACTTTAATCTACATATAGATTGGGCTAATCAAACTGGTAGCAATACGGTGGAGGAGGATTTCCTGGAGTGTATTAGGGATGGTTTTCTAGACCAGTATGTCGAGGAACCAACTAGAGGGCTGGCCATCCTAGACTGGGTGATGTGTAACGAGCACTAATTAGCAATCTTGTTGTGCGAGGCCCCTTGGGGAAGCGTGACCATAAATATAGTACAATTCTTTATTAAATTGAGAGTGACACAGTTAATTCAGAGACTAGGGTCCTGAACTTAAGGAAGGGTAACTTCGATGGTATGAGACGTGAATTGGCTAGAATAGACTGGCGAATGATATTTAAAGCGTTGACGGTGGCTAGGCAATGGCAGACAATTAAAGATCACATGGATGAAATTCAACAATTGTACATCCTTGTCTGGAGTAAAAATAAAATGGGGAAGGTGGCTCAACTGTGGCTAACAAGGGAAATTAGGGATAGTGTTAAATCCAAGGAAGAGGCAGATAAATTGGCCAGAAAAATCAGCAACCCTGAGGACTGGGAGAAATTTAGAATTCAGCAGAGGAAGACAAAGGGTTTAATTAGGAGGGGGAAAAATAGAGTATGAGAGGAAGCTTGCTAAGAACATAAAAACTGACTGCAAAAGCTTCTATAGACATGTGAAGAGAAAAAGAATAGTGAAAACAAACGTAGGTCCCTTGCAGTCAGAATCAGGTGAACTTATAATGGGGAACAAAGAAATGGCAGACCAATTGAACAAATACTTTGGTTCTGTCTTCACGAAGGAAGATACAAATAACCTTCCGGAAATACTAGGGGACCGAGGATCGGGCAAAAAGGAGGAAATGAAAGAAATCCTTATTAGTCAGGAAATTGTGTTAGGGAAATTGATGGGATTGAAGGCCGATAAATCCCCAGCGCCTGATAGTCTGTATCCCAGAGTACTTAAGGAAGTGGCCCAAGAAATAGTGGATGCATTGGTGATCATTTTCCAACAGTCTATCGACTCTGGATCAGTTCCTATGGACTGGAGGGTAGCTAATGTAACACCACTTTTTAAAAAAGGAGGGAGAGAGAAAACGGAGAATTATAGACTGGTTAGCTAGACATCAGTAGTGGAGAAAATGTTGGAATCAATTATTAAAGATGAAATAGAAGCGCATTTGGAAAGCAGTGACAGGAACGGTCCAAGTCAGCATGGATTTATGAAAGGGAAATCCTGCTTGACAAATTTTCGAGAATTTTTTTGAGGATGTAACTAGTAGAGTGGACAAGAGAGAACCAGTGGATGTAGTGTATTTGGACTTTCAAAAAGCATTTGACCAGGTCCCACACAAGAGATTGCTGTGCAAAATCAAAGCATATGGTATTGGGGGTAATGTATTGACGAGGATAGAGAACTGGTTGGCAAAAAGGAAGAAGAGAATCCGGATAAATGAGTCCTTTTCAGAATGGCAGACAGTGACTAGTGGAGTGCCGCATAGCTCAGTGCTGGGTCCCCAGCTATTTACAATATACATCAATGATCTAGTTGAAGGTATTGAGTGTAATATTTCCAAGTTTGCAGCTGACACTAAGCTGGGTGGCAGTGTGAGCTGTGAGGAGGATGCTAAGAGGCTGCAGGGTGACTTGGACAGGTTAGGTGAGTGGGCAAATGAATGCCAGATGCAGTATAATGTGGATAAATGTGAGGTTATCCACTTTGCTGGCAAAAACACGAAGGCAGATTATTATCTGACTGTCAACAGATTAGGTGAAGGGCAGGTGCAGTGAGAGCTGGGAGTCATGGTACATCAGTCATTGAAAGTTGGCATGCAGGTACAGCAGGCGGTGAAGAAGGCAAATGGCATTTTGGCCTTCATTGCTAGGGGATTTGAGTATAGGAGCAGGGAGGTCTTACTGCAGTTGTACAGGGCCTTGGTGAGGACTCACCTGGAAAATTGTGTTCAGTTTTGGTCTCCTAATCTGAGGAAGGACATTCTTGCTATTGAGGGGGTGCAACAAAGGTTCACCAGACTGATTCCCAGGATGGCAGGACTGACATATGAGGAGAGACTGGATCGACAGTGCCTGTATTCACTGGAGCTTAGAATGAGAGGGGATCTCATAGAAACATATAACATTCTGACGGGACAGGAGAGGCTAGATGCAGGAAGAATGTTCCCGATGTTGGGGAAGTCCAGAACCAGGGGTCACAGTCTAAGGATAAGGGGTAAGCCATTTAGGACTGAGATGAGGAGAAACTTCTTCACTCAGGGAGTTGTTAACCTGTGGAATTCTCTACCACAGAGAGTTGTTGATGTCAGTTCGTTAGATATATTCAAGAGGGAGTTACATAGAAACATAGAAAATAGGTGCAGGAGTAGGCCATTTGGCCCTTTGAGCCTGCACCACCATTCAATAAGATCATGGCTGATCATTCACCTCAGTACCCCTTTCCCGCTTTCTCTCCATACCCCTTGTTCCCTTTAGCCGTAAGGGCCATATCTCACTCCCTCTTGAATATATCCAATGAACTGGCATCAACAACTCTCTGTGGTAGGGAATTCCACAGGTTAACAACTCTCTGAGAGAAGAAGTTTCTCCTCATCTCAGTGCTAAATGGCTTACCCCTTATCCTTAGATTATGTCCCCTGGTTCTGGACTTCACCAACATCGGGAACATTCTTCCTGCATCTAACCTGTCCAGTCCCGTCAAAATTTTATATGTTTCTATGAGATCCCCTCTCGTCCTTCTAAACTCCAGTGAATACAGGCCCAGTCAATCCAGTCTCTCCTCATATGTCAGTCCTGCCATCCCGGGAGTCAGTCTGGTGAACCTTCGCTGCACTTCCTCAATAGCAAGAACGTCCTTCCTCAGATTAGGAGATCAAAACTGAACACAATATTCCAGGTGAGGCCTCACTAAGATCCTATACATCTGCAGTAAGACCTCCCTGCTCCTATACTCAAATCCCCTAGCTATGAAGGCCAACATACCATTTGCCTTCTTCACCACCTGCTGTACTTGCATGCCACCTTTCAATGACTGATGAACCATAACACCCAGGTTTCATTGCACCTCCCCTTTTCCTAATCTGCCGCCATTCAGATAATAGTCTGCCTTCATGTTTTTGTCACTAAAGTGGATAACCTCACATTTATCCACATAATGGTGCATCTGCCACGCATTTGCCCACTTACATAACCTGTCCAAGTCACCCTGCAGCCTTTTTTCATCCTCCTCACAGCTCACACTGCCACCCAGCTTAGTGTCATCTGCAAACTTGGAGATATTACACTCAATTCCCTCATCCAAATCATTAATGTATATTGTAAATATTATTGTAAAAATTAAGTTAGATATGGCCCTTACGGCTAAAGGGATCAAGGGGTATGGAAAGATAGCAGGAAAGGGGTACTGAGGTGAATGATTAGCCATGATCTTATTGAATGGTGGTGCATGCTCGAAGGACCGAATAGCCTACTCCTGCACCTATTTTCTATGTTTCTATGTTTACTGGACGTCTGAAAGTGCTTTACAGCCAATGAAATAGTTTTTGGAGTGCAGTCACTGTTGTAATGTATGAAATGCGGCAGCCAATTTGTGCACAAGTAAGCTTGCAAAAACAGCAATGTGATAATGACCTGATAATCTGTTTTTGTTATGTTGATTGAGGGCTATATATTGGCCAGGACACCGGCGATAACTCCCCTGCTCTTCTTCGAAATAGTGTCATGAAATCTTTTACTTCCAGTTGAGAGAGCAGACATAAGAACATAAGAACATAAGAATTAGGAACAGGAGTAGGCCATCTATCCCCTCGAGCCCGCTCCGCCATTCAACAAGATCATGGCTGATCTGGCCGTGGACTCAGCTCCACTTTCCCGCCCGCTCCCCATAACCCTTAATTCCCTTATTGGTTAAAAATCTATCTATCTGTGATTTGAATACATTTAATGAGCTAGCCTCAACTGCTTCCTTGGGCAGAGAATTCCACAGATTAACAACCCTCTGGGAGAAGAAATTCCTTCTCAACTCGGTTTTAAATTGGCTCCCCCGTATTTTGAGGCTGTGCCCCCTAGTTTTAGTCTCCCCGACCGGTGGAAACAACCTCTCTGTCTCTATCTTGTCTATCCCTTTCATTATTTTAAATGTTTCTATAAGATCACCCCTCATCCTTCTGAACTCCAATGAATAAAGACCCAGATTACTCAATCTATCATCATAAGGTAACCCCCTCATCTCCGGAATCAGCCTAGTGAATCGTCTCTGTACCCCCTCCAAAGCTAGTATATCCTTCCTTAAGTAAGGTGACCAAAACTGCACGCAGTACTCCAGGTGCGGCCTCACCAATACCCTGTACAGTTGCAGCAGGACCTCCCTGCTTTTGTACTCCATCCCTCTCGCAATGAAGGCCAACATTCCATTCGCCTTCCTGATTACCTGCTGCACCTGCAAACTAACTTTTTGGGATTCATGCACAAGGACCCCCAGGTCCTTCTGCACCGCAGCATGTTGTAATTTCTCCCCATTCAAATAATATTCCCTTTTACTGTTTTTTTTTCCAAGGTGGATGACCTCACATTTTCCGACATTGTATTCCATCTGCCAAAACTTAGCCCATTCGCTTAACCTATCTAAATCTCTTTGCAGCCTCTCTGTGTCCTCTACACAACCCGCTTTCCTAATAATCTTTGTGTCATCTGCAAATTTTGTTACACTACACTCTGTCCCCTCTTTCAGGTCATCTCTGTATATTGCAAGCAGTTGTGGTCCCAGCAACGATCCCTGTGGCACACCACTAACCACCGATTTCCAACCCGAAAAAGACCCATTTATCCCAACTCTCTGCTTTCTGTTAGCCAGCCAATTCTCTATCCATGCTAATACATTTCCTCTGACTCCGCGTACCTTTATCTTCTGCAGTAACCTTTTGTGTGGCGCCTTATCGAATGCCTTTTGGAAATCTAAATACACCACATCCATCGGTACAGCTCTATCCACCATGCTCATTATATCCTCAAAGAATTCCAGTAAATTAGTTAAACATGATTTCCCCTTCATGAATCCATGTTGCATCTGCTTGATTGCACTATTCCTATCTAGATGTCCCGCTATTTCTTCCTTAATGATAGCTTCAAGCATTTTCCCCACTAGAGATGTTAAACTAACCGGCCTATAGTTACCTGCCTTTTGTCTGCCCCCTTTTTTAAACAGAGGCGTTACATTAGCTGCTTTCCAATCCGCTGGTACCTCCCCAGAGTCCAGAGAATTTTGGTAGATTATAATGAATGCATCTGCTATAACTTCCACCATCTCTTTTAATATCCTGGGATGCATTTAATCAGGACCAGGGGACTTGTCTACCTTGAGTCCCATTAGCCTGTCCAGCACTCCCCCCTAGTGATAGTGATTGTCTCAAGGTCCTCCCTTCCCACATTCCCGTGACCAGCAATTTTTGGCATGGTTTTTGTGTTTTTTATTGTGAAGACGGAAGTAAAATATTTGTTTAAGGTCTCAGCCATTCCTACATTTCTCATTATTAAATCCCCCTTCTCATCTTCTAAGGGACCAACATTTACTTTAGTCACTATTTTCCGTTTTATATATCGGTAAAAGCTTTTACTATCTGTTTTTATGTTTTGCGCAAGTTTACTTTCGTAATCTATCTTTCCTTTCTTTATTGCTTTCTTAGTCATTCTTTGCCTTGCCTTAGCATCTCATCTGAAAGACGGCACCTCCGACAGTGCAGCACTCCCTCAGCACTTCAGTGGAGTGTCAGCCTAGATTTATTGTGCTCAAGTCCCTGGAGTGGGATTTGGAGTGAAGCCACAACCGTCTGACTCAGAGGTGAGAGTGATACCCACTGAGCCACAGCGAACACCCGCACAGGACTAGGGGGCATAGTCTAAACATTAGAACCAAACCTTTCAGGAGTGAGATTTGGAATCATCCCAACACACAAAGGGTGGTAGAAGTTTGGAACTCTCTTAGGCAAATGGCAATTGATGCGATATCAATTGTTAATTTTAAATCTGAGATTGATAGCTTTTAATTACCCAAAGGTATTAAGGGATATGGGCCAAAGATCAGCTATGATCTCATTGAATGTCACAACAGGCTTGAGGGGCTAATTGGCCTACTCATGTTCCTATGAACAGATGAAGGTAGAGGCCAACTGGAAACTGTCAAAAATGGACAAGACAATTATGGGCCACATTAACAGAGGCATGGACATTGTGTGGGTGATCAGCCAGAGGAGAGGGAGTTGTGATTTAGACAGGAAACCTGTGTTAGAATTAGGGGGTCATTTTCCCGGCAACTTGGAGATGGCTGGCATCTGATGCACAAAGCGAGAAACAATATTGCAGCTAACATAGAAACATAGAAACATAGAAAATAGGTGCCGGAGTAGGCCATTCGGCCCTTCGAGACTGCACTTCCATTCAATAAGATCATGCCTGATCATTCAACTCAGTATCCCTTTCCTGCTTCATCTCCATACCCTTTGATCCCTTTAGCCGTAAGGGCCATATCTAACTCCCTCTTGAATATATCCAACGAACTGGCATCAACAATTCTCTGCGTTAGAGAATTCCACAGGTTAACTACTCTCTGAGAGAAGAAGTTTCTCCTCATCTCAGTGCTAAATGGCTTACCCATTATCCTTAGACTGTGACTCCTGGTTCTGGACTTCCCCAACATCGGGAACATTCTTCCTGCATCTAACCTGTCCAGTCCCGTCAGAATTCTACATGTTTCTATGAGAACCTCTCTCGTCCTTCTAAACTCCAGTGAATACAGGCCCAGTCGATCCAGTCTCTCCTCATATGTCAGTCCTGCCATCCTGGGAATCAGTCTGGTGAACCTTCGCTCCACTCCCTCAATAGCAAGAACATCCTTCCTCAGATTAGGAGACCAAAACTGAACACAATATTCCAGGTGAGGCCTCACCAAGGCCCTGTACAACTGCAGTAAGACTTCCCTGCTCCTATACGCAAATCCGCTAGCAATGAAGGCCAACATACCATTTGCCTTCTTCACCGCCTGCTGTACCTGCATGCCAACGTTCAATGACTGATGTGCCATGACACCCAGGTCTCGTTGCACCTCCCCTTTTCCTAATCTGCCACCATTCAGATAATATTCTGCCTTCGTGTTTTTGCCCCCAAAGTGAATCATCTCACATTTATCCACATTATACTGCATCTGCCATGCATTTGCCCACTCACCTAACCTGTCCAAGTCACCCTGCAGCCTCTTAACATCCTCCTCACAGCTCACACCTCCACCCAGCTTAGTGTCATCTGGAAACTTGGAGATATTACGCTGAATTCCTTCATCTAAATCATTGATGTATATTGTAAATAGCTGGGTCCCAGCACTGAGCCCTGTGGCACCCCACTAGTCACTGCCTGCCATTCTGAAAAGGACCCATTTATCGCGACTCTCTGCTTCCTGTCTGCCAACCAGTTCTCTATCCACGTCAATACATTACCCCCAATACCATGTGCTTTAATTTTGCACACCAATCTCTTGTGTGGGACCTTGTCAAAAGCTTTTTGAAAGTCCAAATACACCACAATCCACTGGTTCTCCCTTGTCCACTCTACCAGTTACATCCTCAAAAAATTCTAGAAGATTTGTCAAGCATGATTTCCCTTTCATAAATCCATGCTGACTTTGACCAATCCTGTCACTGCTTTCCAAATGCGCTGCTATTTCATCTTTAATAATTGATTCCAACATTTTCCCCACTACTGATGTCAGGCTAACCGGTCTACAATTCCCCATTTGCTCTCTCCCTCCTTTTTAAAAAAGTGATATTACATTAGCTACCCTCCAGTCCATAATAACTGATCCAGAGTTGATAGACTGTTGGAAAATGATCACCAATGCATCCACCATTTCTAGGGACACTTCCTTAAGTACTCTAGGATGCAGACTATCAGGCACTGGGAAATTATTGGCCTTCAATCCCATCAATTTTCTTAACACAATTTCCTGACTAATAAGGATTTCCTTCAGTTCCTCCTTCTCACTAGACACTCGGTCCCCTAGTATTTCCGGAAGATTATTTGTGTCTTCCTTCGTGAAGACAGAACCAAAGTATTTGTTCAATTGGTCTACTATTTCTTTGTTCCCCATTATAAATTCACCTGATTCTGACTGCAAGGGACCTACATTTGTCTTCACTAATCTTTTTCTCTTCACATATTAAAAAAGCTTTTGCAGTCAGTTTTTATGTTCCAAGCAAACTTCCTCTCATACTCTATTTTCCCTCTCCTAAGTAAACCCTGTTTTAAAATTAGTGATTGGTCAATAATCACAATTAACCAATGCATTGGTGTCAGAACAAACTGTTAATGAAGAGAATCTTCATTCTAAGCATTGTTCTGAATTTTCTGCGTCTACTTTGTGTTTTGAAAATATCCTGACACTTTTTTAAAAAATTGTTAAGGGCTAGTTGATGTCACAGGTACCTCCTTTGCAAGTGAAAGCAGAGCAGCATGAGTTATGAGCTCCAATGATGACAATGTTGTCACTGTCACGGCAACGGAGTATCACAAGGGTAAGCTGGAGAGCGATTGATAAATCCATAGCATTGGAAATAATGTTAACAGATGAAATTTGATTGGAGCAGCAGGAAGTGGTAGATAAAGAGTTAATGGTTTGGGAGCACAGAAGGTGTGGGACTTGTAACAGTGACACCAGGCACTTCCTGAGCAGTAGGTCTATACAATCAAGTATGCTACATTGGGCTGACAGAGCAGCATGGACATCGTCAGGATGAGACTCAGTAGGAAGGGATGTCACTGAGCTCTGCCATTTGTTAGTGGAAGATTTCAGTTAATGAAATTACAATCAAACTGCTCATTATCCAGCCATACCCTAACACTTTCACCCCTGTTATATTAAGGTAATGATTGATTACTCTTTGTAAGACCATCTGCACTCACTGATAAGACATAGTGCCACTGCTAAAGGGTGGACAGTGTATATTAAAGACCTATCCTTCTGTATTTTCATTGTATTGATGCATCGCTGCACAGTGCAGACCACATGCCACTGGCCTCTCACGTTCACATTCTCCTTACTCTTGTTAAGTTTTTCCTCTATTAATGTTGGAATATTGTTATACAACTGAATAAATATGAGATACCCTTATAGAAAGAAAGCAAGAAGAAGTTGAATTAATACAGCACCTTTCATTACCTCAGGATGTCCCAAAGCCGCTTTAAACCCAATGACGTACTTTTGATGTGTAGTCACTATTGTAAGGTAAGTGTATGTCTACATCTTGGTAACTCCATGATCTCCTTTATGTACACATCTCCCTTGCTAATGCTGTGACTCTGTACATAAAGGGGAACCAGTGGATGTGGTGTATTTGGACTTCCAGAAGGCATTTGACAAGTTCCACATAAAAGGTTACTGCACAAGATAAAAGTTCACGGAGTTGGCGGTAATATATTAGCATGGACAGAGGATTGGCTAACTAACAGAGAACAGAGAGTCAGGATAAATGGTTCATTCTCTGGTTGGCAACCAGTAACTAGTGGGGTGCCGCAGGGATCAGTGCCGGGACTCCAACTATTTACAATCTATATTAACAACTTGGAAGAAGGGATTTAGTGTAACGTAGCCAAGTTTGCTGATGATACAAAGATGGGAGAAAAAGCAATGTGTGAGGATGACACAAAAATCTGCAAAAGGACATAGACCAGGCTAAGCGAATGGGCAAAAATTTGGCAGATGGAGTATAATGTTGGAAAGTGAGGTCATGCACTTTAGCAGAAAAAATCAAAGAGCAAGTTATTATTTAAATGGAGAAAGATTGCAAACTGCCGCAGTACAGCGGGACCTGGGGGTACTTGTGCATGAAACGCAAAAGCATAGTATGCAGGTACAGCAAGTGAACAGGAAGGCCAATGGTATCTTGGCCTTTATTGCAAATGGGATGGAGTATAAAAGTAGGAAAGTCTTGATGCAGCTATATACGGTATTGGTGAGGCCACACCTGGAATACTGCCTGCAGTTTTGGTTTCCATATTTACGAAAGGATATACTTGCTTTGGAGGCAGTTCAGGGAAGGTTCACAAGGTTGATTCCGGGGATGAGAGGGTTGACTTATGAGGAAAGGTTAAGTAGGTTGGGCCTCTACTCATTGAAATTCAGAAGAATGAGAGGTGATCTTATCGAAACGTATAAGATTATGAGGGGGCTTGACAAGGTGGATGCAGAGAGGATGTTTCCACTGATGGGGGAGTCTAGAACTTGAGGGCATGATCTTAGAATAAGGGGCCGCCCATTTAAAACAGAGATGAGAAGAAATTTCTTCTCTCAGAGGGTTGTAAATCTGTGGAATTCACTACCTCAGAGAGCTGGGAAAGCTGAGACATTGAATAAATTTAAGACAGAAATAGACAGTTTCTTAAATGATAAGGGGATAAGGGGCTATGGGGAGCGGGCAGGGAAGTGGAGCTGAGTCCATGATCATGTCAGCCATGATCTTATTGAATGGTGGAACAGGCTCGAGGGGCCGTATGGTCTACTCCTGCTCCTATTTCTTATGTTCTTATGAAAACTTAATGGGCCCATCATTTCCCAACCCAAGCTCCTTGAGAACACAAACATCAAATCCAACTATCGTGTACATTGAGTTACGATTTTATCCCAGAAAGTTCAGGCGTTGATGGATGTGAAATTTCCCCCGGGTCAGTTAGTTTAAGTATTACCATTGGATAAAAAGACAAGATGGGGTGAAAATTCTGCAGCTCTTCCAGCAGGAATGTGTGAGAGAGCCAGAAATGAGGCTGAAACTGGGCCTTTGCCACCAGGTTCCAGGGGACCTTGCCTGGGATAGAGCTTCCACCAGCCTGAGCACAGACACCTATATAATGGGGTGAGCATGACCAGCCACAGAAAATCCTTGGCTCCTTGGCCATCAGCAGGTTAATACTGTTGTGTATGGAGAAAGAGTCAGACTGAACACTGTGAGCTCAAAGTAAAGTGTGACATTAGTCTTCTATTGCAGGTCTCCAGAGTGCCTCTCCAATCTGTGAAGACTCCTTAAATACCTGTGCTCCCAAGGGATTATGGGATCCCTTGGAACTCCAGGGGATGAGCCCTCTGGTGGCTGTAGAGAGTAAATAGAAGTCCACATATATAACAACACTCACCACCAAAGTTAATGGTGTAACTATTTACAATGGGAGTCGATCTGGGGCCCTTCTTGCCCTGTTGATCATCTCGGTGTGAAAGCTGGTGTTGTTGAATCATTTGTTGGGCCCTTGCTGGGCTGCTGTGCAGCTGGCCTTGCTGGGCTGCCTGGTGTGTTGGGCCCTGCTGGGCTGCTGTGGATGATGGGTTCTGCTTCATGGTGCCGATTGCCACTGGTGTGTATGTTGGGGAATCAAAAAAGGTAAGGTCCAAGGTGGGTTGCTCAGGATAGTCCGTGAATCTGAGTTTGATTTGGCCCAAGTGTTTCCGGTGAATGAGTCCATTTGAAAATTTGACCCGAAACACCCTGCTCCCCTCTTTTGCCATGACAGTGCCGGGAAGCCACTTGGAACCTTGTCCATAATTTAATACAAATACAGGATCATTGATTTCAATCTCGCGTGACACATTTGTGCTATCATGGTGTGCACTTTGTTGAAGCCACCTGCTCTCTACCTGTTCACGTAGATCAGGGTAAACTAATGAGAGCCTTGTCTTAAGTACTCTTTTCATGAGCAGTTCAGCAGGTGGGATCCCAGTGAGCGAGTGGGGTCTCGTGCGGTAGCTAAGCAGGACTCGGGATAGGTGAATCTGCAGTGAGCCTTCAGTTATCCTCTTCAAGCCTTGCTTGATGGTTTTCACTGCTCTCTCTGCCTGACCATTGGATGCTGGTTTAAATGGGGCAGATGTGACATGTTTGATCCAGTTACGGGTCATGAATTCTTTGAACTCAGCACTGGTAAAACATGGCCCATTTTCACTCACCAGGACATCGGGTAAGCCGTGAGTGGCAAACATGGCGCGCAGGCTTTCAGTAGTGGCAGAGGACATGCTAACCGACATTATCTCACATTCAATCCACTAGGAGTACACGTCTACAACCACAAGGAACATTTTACCCAAGAACGGGCCTGCAGTGTCAACGTGTACCCTAGACCACGGTTTGGAGGGCCAAGTCCATAAACTTAGCGGCGCCTCCCTGCGTGCATTGCTTAACTGCGAGCATGTATTACATCTGTGAACGCAGGACTCTAAGTCCGCATCGATACCACGCCACCACATGTGGGATCTGGCTATCGCTTTCATCATTACGATGCCTGGGTAGGTACTGTGGAGGTCATTGATGAAGGTGTCTCTGCCCTTCTTGAGGACCACTACTCGATTGCCCCACAGAAGGCAGTCTGCCTGTATAGATATTTCATTTTTGCGCTGCTGGAACGGCTTTACCTCTTTCTGCATTTCCACTGGGACACTGGACCAGCTCCCGTGAAGCACTCAGCTTTTGACTAGAGATAATAAGGGGTCCTAGTTTGTCCAGGTTTTGACCTGCCGGACAATGACAAGTGATTGCTCACTCTCAAATGCTTCCATAACCATGGCTAGATCTGCAGGCAGTGCCATTTCCACCCCCGTGGTGGGTAATTGCAGCCTACGGAGAGCATCGGCGCAGTTTTCTGTGCCTGGCCTGTGGCGGATGGCGTAGCTGTATGCGGACAACGTGAGCGCCCATCTCTGGATGCGGGACAATGTGATGGTATTTATCCCTTTACTCTCGGAAAACAGGGATATAAGTGGCTTATGGTGAGTTTCCAATTCGAATTTTAGCCCAAATAGGTATTGATGCATTTTCTTTACCCCATCGACACACACTAACGCTTCTTTTTCAATCATGCTGTAGGCTGTATCAGCCTTAGACAGACTCCTGGATGCACAAGCAATTGGTTGCAGTTTCCCAAAATCATTAGCGTGTTGCAATACACACCCAATGCCATTTAACGACGCATCACATGCTAGTACGAAACGCTTACATGGATCATACAACACAAGCAATTTTTTTGAGCATAACTATTTTCTCGCTTTTACAAAGGTATTTTCTTGGCTTTTGCCCCACACCCATTCATCCCCTTTTCGTAGTAGGACATGTAGTGGTTCTAGCAGGGTGCTGAGACCCGGTAAGAAGTTACCAAAGTAGTTCAGAAGTCCCAGAAACGATCGCGGCTCCGTCACGTTCTGTGGCCTCGGTGCATTCTCGATTGTCTTCGTCTTCGCGTTGGTGGGCCTGATGCCGTCTGCCGTAATCCTCCTTCCCAAGAACTCCACTTCAGGCGCTAGGTAAACGCGTTCGAGCATTTTAACTTGAGCCCCACGCAGTTGAGTCGACGAAGAACCTCCTCCAGGTTCTGACCTGTGTTCCGACCTGTGATCAAGATGTCGTCCTGGAAGACGATGGTGTGTGGGACTGACTTCAGTAAACTTTCCATGTTTCTCTGGAATATCACCCCCACTGATTGGATTCCAAACGGGCATCTGTTATAAACAAAAAGACCTTTGTGCGTGTTGATGCAGGTGAGGGCCTTCGATGATTCCTCCAGTTCCTGCGTCATGTAGACTGAAGTCAGATCCAGCTTTGTGAACATCTTTCCTCCCGCCAGCGTTGCAAAGAGGTCATCGGCATTTGGTAGTAATTATTGTTCCTGCAGGGAGAAACAATTGATAGTTAATTTGTGATCGCCATAGATTCTGGCGGTGCCGTCTCCCTTGAGGACTGGGACAATAGGGCTGGCCCACTCACTGAACTCGATCGGTGAAATGATGCCCTCTCATTGCAGCCGGTCTAGCTCGATCTCTACCCTTTCTCTCATCATGTACGGTACTGCTCTCGCCTTGTGATGGATGGGTTGTGCCCCCGGAATTAGGTGGATCTGCACTTTTGCTCCTTGGAATTTCCTGATGCCTGGTTTGAACAGCGAAGGAAATTTGTTTAAGACCTGGACACACGAAGTGTCATCAGCGGGCGATAGCGCTCGGACGTCGTCCCAGTTCCAGCGTATCTTTCCCAGCCAGCTCCTGCCGAGCAGCGTGGAACCATTGCCCGGTACCACCCAGAGTGGTAGCTTGTGCACCATTCCATCGTAGGAGACCTTTACGGTAGCACTGCCAATTACAGGAATCAGTTCTTTTGTGTAAGTTCTTAGTTTCGTGTGAACTAGAGTTAAGACTGGCCTTGAGGCCTTGTTGCACCACAACCTTTCGAAAGTCTTTTTGCCCATGATGTGCTGGCTCGTGCCCGTGTCCAGCTCCATTGACCCTGGGAGTCCATTTAGTTTAATATTCAGCATTATTGGGGGACAATTCATGGTGACTGTGTGCACCCCATGTATCTCTGCCTCCTCGATCCGAGGCTCTGGTGCGTCGCGATCCTCCGTGGATCTGTCCTCCTCTGCAACATGGTGGTTTGCAGGTTTAGCAGGCTTTTCAGCTCACCTGCGCACTCGTTGGAGGTGTCCCATTGTTCCACAGCCCTCGCAAATGTACCCTTTGAATCGGCATGAATGGAAACGATGATCACCCCCGCAGTATCAACAAGGTGTTAATGGCCTTGCATTCATCACCCTTGATGGTGGACTCTGAGTCATCTGCGGACGTGCAGCTGCAGGTATATGTGACCTGCCCTGTACGTTACGATTCGAAAATAACATCACTTTGTTCACAGTACTTGTAGCAGCACTTGTGTGCTGAGAGATTTGCTTCATATTGTCACTGGTGGCAATGAACGCCTGGGCTATCGCTGTGGCCTTACATAAGGTTGGGGTCTCTACAGTCAAAAGTTTGCGAAGTATGGTTTCGTGGCCAATGCCAAGTACGAAAAAGTCTCTGAGCATGTGCTCCAAATGTCCTTCAAATTCGCAATATCCTGCAAGGCGTCTTAGCTCAGCGACATAACTTGCCACTTCCTGGCCTTCAGACCTTTTGTAGGTGTAGAACCGGTACCTCGCCATCAGAACGCTTTCCTTCGGGTTCAAATGCTCTTGGACCAGTGTGCACAAATCGTCGTACGATTTCTCCGTAGATTTCGCTGGAGTAAGCAGATTCTTCATGAGGCCATACGTTGGTGCCCCACCGATGGTGAGGAGGATTACCCTTCGTTTGGCAGCGCTCTCTTCCCCATCTAGCTCATTGGCCACGAAGTATTGGTAGAGTCGCTCCCAATCATCTCCATCTGAAAATTTCTCCAGGATGCCCACTGTTCTCTGCATCTTTGGGTTCGCTATCTGTATCTCATCACCAGTTGTTGTGTATGGAGAAAGAGTCAGACTGAACACTGTGAGCTCAAAGTAAAGTGTGATCTTAGTCTTTTATTGCAGATCTCCAGAGTGCCTCTTCAACCTGTGAAGCTTCCTTAAATACCTGTGCTCCCAAGGGATTATTGGATCCCTTGGGACTCCAGGAGAAGAGCAAGTCCACATATATAACAAGTACCTCGAGTGGAAACAGGTGCATCAACCTGACAACCGGCAAGTGTGAAATTTACCTGGGGTTTTGGGCCTGGGGATCTAGGCCTGGGAATCTGAGGCTGGGGGTCTGGGGCTGGGAGTCTGCATTTGGGCATGTGACTGGTGGTCTGGGGCTTGGACTGGGACTGGTAGTCTGGGGCTGGGTCCCTGAAGGTTTTTTTTTAAGTTTTAATTGTTTTAGCCTCTTTATATGGCACAAGTCAGGAGTGTGATGGAATATTCTCCACTTCCCTGGATGAGTGCAGCTCCAACAACTTTCAAGAAACTCAAAACCATCCAGGACAAAGCAACCCGCTTTATTGGCACCCCATCCACCACCTTCTCACTCCCTCCACCACTAGCGTACCGTGGCTGCAGTGTGTACCATCTACAAGGTGCACTGCAGCAACTCATCAAGGCTTCTTCAACACATCTCCCAAACCCGCGACCTCTACCACCTAGCAGGTGCGTAGGAACACCATCACCTCCAAGTTCCCCTCCAAGTGACACACTGACTTGAAAATATGTTGCCATTCCTTCATTGTCGCTGGGTCAAAATCCTGGAACTCCCTGTCTTACATCACTGTGGGAGCACCTTCACTACACGAATTGCAGCAGTTCAAGAAGGTGGCTCACCACCACCTTCTCAAGAGCAATTAGGGATGGGCAATAAATGCTGGCCTTGCCAGCGAAGCCCACATCCCATGAATGAATCCAAAATAAATAAAGGGGTCCAATGGGCATAGTTCTGGGAAGTTTCTGAGGGGAGGGGGATGGCCCCCAAAACAGGCACACCTGCTGCATTTTGTATCCCCTCCCTCTAGCAGGTGCAGGACATGGACAGGGACAGGCTCCCAACGCTATGATTTAGATTGGAGTGATGTCTCCCCCGGAACATAGAAACATAGAAAAATGGAAAATAGGTGCAGGAGTAGGCCATTCGGCCCTTTGAGCCTGCACCACCATTCAATATGATCATGGCTGATCATGCAACTTCAATACCTCATTCCTGCTTTCTCTCCATACCCCTTGATCCCTTTAGCCATAAGGGTCACATCTAACCCCATGTACGCTGGTAGGTCAGCTTCATAGGTCACTGGGGATAAGCTCCAGAGGTCACTGGTGGATCAGCTCCAGAGGTCATTGATTGGTTAGCTCGAGAGGTCACTGATGGGTCAGCTCCAGAAGTCACTAATGGGTCAACTCCAGAGGTCACTGGCAGGTCAGCTCTAGAGGTCACTGATGGGCAGCTCCCAAGGTCACTAATGGGTCAGCTGTAAAGGTCACTGGCGGGTCAGCTCCTGGGTCACTGGCGGGTGAGCTCCTGGGTCACTGGCGGGTGAGCTCCTGGGTTACTGGTGGGTGAGCTCCTGGTTTACTGGTGGGTCAGCTCCTGGGTTGCTGGTGGGTCAACTCCAGAGGTCACTGATGGATCAGCTCCTGTGGTCACTGACAGACAGTACCTGACACAGTAGCATAGTGGTTATGTTACTGGTGTAGTAATACAAAGGCCTGGATTAATGATTAAAGACAGGAGTTCAAATCCCATTATAGCAGCTGGGAAATTTAAATTCAATTAAGTAAAACTTCTGATATCAATAATGGTGACTATGGAACTACCAAATTGTCATAAAAACCCATCTGGTACACTATAATGTCCTTTAGGGAAGGAAATCTGCTGTCCTTACCTGATCTGGCCTATATGTGACTTCAGATCCACAGCAATGTGGTTGATTCTTAAATGGCCTAGCAAGCCACTTATTTAAAAGGGTGGCTCACCACCATTTTCTTGAGGACAAATAGGGATGGCCAATAAATCCTGGCCTTACCAGCGATGCCCACATCCTGTGAATAAATAAAATTAAAACTTGTACTGTTATAGTCGGTCAGTTTCTGATTTCTGTACTGAAGTGTGGCGATCATGTTATTGCTCAGCCCTTTATTGAGTAATTTTAACCTAACTCATTGAGGAAGAAATCCACAGGTTCGGGTGAAATGCCCATTTAAAATCCACTTGATATTGCTCTCCACTGACATCAGTGGAGATTAAAATCGGGCAGGTTTTAAAACCAACATTACTCCTGATCCCATAGGTCTCCTGACTGGCAAATTAAGTTAAAATGAACCCCGTGTTCAGCACTGCAACCAGTTGCAGGCTGGTTTTCGGCAATTTTCTGTGAATACGGAGTAAACTTGGAGTCACCGAACCTCTCAGGCTCCTTTATGGAACTTAAACGGGCATCAGATCAATGGTGGTAATCCTTTGTTCATTGAAATCAAAGGGGCTTAAATGGATAGCTCTTTCATGAGCCGGCACAAGCGTGATGGGCCAAAAGGCCTCCTTCTGTTCTATAAGGTTGTATGATTCTATGATTGGAATCAGAGTGTGTCCTCTGAATGAATCGCAGATAGTATCAGCTTCAGGAACCCAGATAGCAGCTGCACATGCGACACCACTTCAAGAATTTCCACCTGTGTTCTGGGGCCCAAGCGGAGACCTGAATCCATGAGGTTAAAGCTGTGAATGATAAGAGGTTGAACTAAACAGTCTAGTTATTGAGAGTTGGTTTAATGCTGTGGTCTGTACGCAGCGGGGAAGAATATGTTTTCGGCTTTGGAACCAGACTGGTTGTGACAGGTAAATGTACTCCATCCTAACACTATTGGTAATGATAACCCTAACCTTAATGCTGACCCGATCCCTCAGCCTAACCTTAACCCTAACCCTCACCTTAGCCTTAATCTTAACCCTAAAGCTAATCCAAATGCCAACCCTAATCCTAATGCTAACCGTCACCTTATTATAGGCAGTCCCTCAAGACTTGCTTCCACTCTAAAAGTGAGTTCTCAGGTGACTGAACAGTCCAATATGGGAATTACAGTCTCTGTCACAGATGGGATAGACAGTCGTTGGAGGAAAGGGTAGGTGGGGATTCTGGTTTGCCGCTCGCTCCTTCCACTGCCTGCGCTCGTTTTCTGCATGCTCTTGGCGACGAGACTCGTGGTGCTCAGCACTCTCCTGGATGCTCTTTCTCCACTTAGGGTGATCTTTGGCCAGGGACTCCCAGGTGTCGGTGGGCATGTTGCATTTTATCAAGGAGGCTTTGAGGGTGTCCTTGAAACGTTTCCTCTGCCCACCAGAGACTTGATTGCCATGTAGGAGTTCCAAATAGAGCGCTTGCTTTGGGAGCCTTGTGTTGGGCATACGAATAATGTGGCCCGCCCAATGGAGCTGGTCGAGTGTGGTCAGTGCTTCCATGTTGGGGATGTTGGCCTGATCGCGAACACTGACATTGGTGCATCTGTCCTCCCAGGGGATTTGCAGGAGACAGCGTTGGTGATATTTCTCCAGTGATTTGAGGTGTCCACTGTATATGGTCCACGTCTCTGAGCCATGCAGGGGGGCGAGTATCACTAAGCTTGGTGCCAGATTTGAGGTCCTGATCTTTGAACACTCCCTTCCTCAGGCGTCCGAAGGCTGCGCTGGCGCACTGGAGGCAGTGTTGAACCTCGTTGTCGATGTCTGATAATAAGCTCCCGAGGTATGGAAAGTGGTCTACGTTGTCCAGGGCCACGCCGCAGATCTTGATGACTGGGGGGCAGTGCTGTGTGGCGGGATCAGGTTGGTGGAGGACCTTTGTCTTACGGATGTTTAGTGTAAGACCCATGCTTTCGTACACCTTGGTGAAGATGTTGACGATGACTTGGAGTTCAGCCTCCGAATGTGCGCAGACGCAAGCATCATCCGCGTACTGTAGTTCAACAATAGAGGATGGGACGGTCTTGGATCTAGCCTGGAAGCGACGAAGGTTGAACAGGTTCCCACTGGTTCTATAGTTTAGTTACACTTCTTTGACCTTACAAAGGCCTTTGACACCCTCACCTTAACCCTAACATTTACTCTATCCCTTACCTGAACCCTAACCCTATCACTAACCTTCACCCTCATCCTAACCCTAATCCCCACCCTCACCTTCATCTTATCCCTAACACTAACCCTGTCCCTCACCCGAACCCTCATCCTAACCCTAACTGTATGGGCAAAGAGTGAAGCACCAATCAGTCGTTCTGTGTGATATTGGAGTTGGTGTACTTGTGAGACTGGGGAGACACAAGCCCTCAGCAGTTTGATATAGAAAGTGTGAAATGCAGGGAGATCACTGGGGTGAAATCAAGGGATGCCTTTGCGTTAATAGAATGCTGTGAAATGCTTATGCTGGTTATTTTAGCTGTTATTTGAGTGAATCTAGGTTGACCCGGGTCGCAGTGAGTTCAGCCAGACCCGGGCCTGGGTGAGTCCAGGTCATATCCCGCTTGTAGTAAGTTCAGGCAGACCCGGATCTGGGTGAGTCTGGTCAGGTGGGTTATTGTCAGGCGGTGTAACAGGGTGCTAACTGTTGATTCAGACGTGAAAATCTTCGGCACTGGAACCAAGCTCTTGGTCACAGGTGAGGCTTTGGTGTGAAGAGCGATGTAGGTTACAGTTACTAAACTCGGTGTGCTGAGTAACTGGGTTACTGGTGATGGTAGTTCGCTCGTGTAAGGACGGTAACGCTGTGCGAATCTCTGCAGAATTTGACACTGGGACGAAACTGGCTGTCCCAGGAGCGGGGAGATAGTTTCCGGCCACTGCCGGTTCATTGAACTGATGGGGCCGGACCGGTGCCCCGGGACGGTTATTGTAAAGTGATATAACACAGTGCTACCTCTGGTACTTGGAGAAAAATATTCGGCTCTGGGACTCGGCTTATTGTTTCGGGTAAGTTTGGTGTGAGCGCGGCGCTGTGTTTAACTGGAGGGCTCGCAGAGATCTATTTAAATAAAGATCGCCGGTTGTCTGGGCATTCCGACCAATATTCACTGAGTTCGGGCGGTTACTGTAGGAGGTTCTAATACCGCGTCTACCAGGTGTATACGGCATTGGGACCAAGCTCCTTGTCCACGATAAGTGTTTCTGTAAGTAAATGAGACTCAAGACACGGAATGTGGCGCGGTTTTTGTACGGTGCTGTGTAACCGTGGTTTGCGGTAAAGGTCTTCGGGACTGGGACTAAATTGATAGTTACAGGTGAGCTTATATTCCGCTTGACAAAACGCTCCGGGATCGGAGGTTTTTGTGGCGTGGTAATGGTTAAGGAGAGATACTGTAACATATTGTAAGACAGAGGGTCTCCAACAGAGCTCATGAGATGAAGGTCTGCGGGACTGGAACGACACAGGCCGGTTCGTGGTGTTACTGCTTACAGATGTCTCTCGGGCGGGGAGCTGTTGAGTGGATGATCCCGAGCACCTAACTGCTTTAATAACACGGGCCGCGTGCAATGTTAAAACCGGGAGATGTATAGTGTGGAATTGTGGCCACAATGTATTGCACAGCAGGGTTTATGTGTGAGGCGTGGGGTGGGACGATAGCCTGCGAAGGATGTGCATATGCACCGAGCTAATGTGCTTCTGGCACTCACTTCGTTTTACAAAACTTTCAGATTATTATAGTAATTCTAAAAAATCTGTAGTATTTATTTTGGGAAAAACACCCAAAAGTCAGTTAAAAATGCATAGTTCATAGAGTTCATAGAGGCAGTAATAGTTCATGGAGGTAGTATAGTTTATAGAGACAGTATTACTCACCACTGCTTCTCATTGAGATATTGAACAGTCCTGCACCACTGTGGTTAATAGAGACATGCAGTTCGGTGCTGGGACCAAACTCATTGTAACGGGTAAGTCTGATATCATTGCCCATCTCGGGCCGGGTTCTGGTGTCTCCGAGCGGCCCTTGCCGGCGGGTTTTGCACAGTGAGGAACACATTTTGCTTTTGGCGCTTGGACAAGGCTGGTGGTCGCCGGTGAGTCTTAAAATCCACCACTTAACAACACACGGAGAGGAGTTCACACTCTGATTCTGTGTGGCATCAAAAGCAGCGCTTAATATAACGGTTATTATAACGTTGTTGTAATTCATTGGGAATGGCAAGTACAGAAACCAGGAAGTTGAACCCCGTAACATGAAGATTAATAAGGAAACCGGATTAGGGCTATGAAACACATAAGATAATGAAGGGGCTCGACAAGGTGGATGCAGAAAGGATATCTCCACTCATAGGGGAAACCAGAATAAGGGGTCACGCATTTAAAACTGAGATGAGGAGGAATTTCTTCACCCAGAGGGTTGTAAATCTATGGAATTCTCTGCCTCAGAGAGCTGTGGAGGCTGGGTCATTGAATATATTTAAGGTGGAGATAAACAGATTTTTGAGCGATGAGTAAAGGGTTATGGGAGGTAGGGGGGCGCGAAGTGGAGCTGAGTCCATGATCAGATCAGCCATGATCGTATTGAATGGCGCAGCAGGCTCGATGGGCTAAGTGGCCTACTCCTGCTCCTATTTCTTATGTTCTTATGTATTGCGCTCAATGCCTTCACTGAGAGATTCTCGGCTCTGGGACAAGACTTACAGTCAGCAGTCAGTTTTATAGGAGTAAATGAGTAGATCGTGAATTACTGATAAATCCCTTTCATATCGACTGAAAATACTGAGGATTTTAGGTATTTTGTTACAGCTGTTAGTATAAGAGCTAAGGTCCGAAGTGGTTTCGAATTTGTCGAAATCTGTGGATTAGGGACTAGTCAATAGTCAATTTCTGTAAAACATCGAGGTGATAGATAGTGTGAAAATAGTCCGAGTGCCAGTAAAGTGACAGCCCCAGGATACGCGGGGCAGGGAGGCGGACTCTCCGGCTGCCGGTCTTGTCCAAGCCCGGGTGGCCCCGGAGAGGTGACATGCGGCGCCCCACGGGCTTGGAGCCTCCGCGACCTGTGGGGACTGTGGGATGTTCATTGCAGAGTCATCAACATAACGGAATTCTGAGATCTAGTTCGTGTTAGGTTTCAATCAGACCAACTAGATTGTTTCTAAAGGATGTTTGTTCAGTGACAACTTACTGCTTTAATGCTTTAATTAAAACTACTGCTGGTTTCTGAAAAGCCCCCCCCCCCCCCCCCACACACACACCAAACAACAACTGGCGACTTTGTATTTATCACGCGTGTTTTAGAAAGTATATCCCAAGGAAGCAAAATTGTAAGATAACTCGAGCGGCGCCTTTACGGTGTGGAATCATAGAATGATACCGCACAGAAGGATGTTGTTCGGCCCATCGTGCCTGTGCTGGCTCTTTGGTAGAGCTATCCAATTAATCCCACTCCCTCTTTCCCCATAGCCCTGCAAATGTTTCTACCTTTCAAGTATTTATCCTTGATACTTTTGAAAGTTGCCATTAAATCTGCTTCCACCACCCTTTCAGGCAGTGGATCATAACCAATCGCTGCTTAATTTTGTTTTTCATCTCCCCTCTGGTTCTTTCGCCTATCACCTTAAATCTGTGTCCTCTGGTTACTGACCCTTCAGCCATTGAAAACAGTTTCTCCTTATTTACTCGATCAAAACCCTTGCACAATTTCATCTATACTGCCTCTCCTCATTCTTCCTACCAAAATGCAACACCTCACACTTCTCGGTGTTAAATTTCCTCTGGCATGTGTCTGCCCACTTTACCAGTCTGTCTATGCCCCCCCCCCCCCAAGCCTGGTACTGTCCTTCTCATTGCTAACCATGGAAACAGTTTCTCCCTATTTACTCTATCAAAGCCCTTCATGATTTTGAACACCTTTATAAATCTCCTCTTAACCTTCTCAATCCCAGTTTCCTATTCTCTCCACATAACCGAAGCCCCTAAGAAGTTGTTAATTTGTAAATGGATAGACCTATGGTTTGAGCTCAACTCAATTTAATCTAATCATGTTAAGCGCCAAACTGTTCACCTTTCCAGTCAGAGCTCATCTCTCCCCTCTCCTCTCCCATCCTCTCATCCCTTCTCCTCCCTTCCCATCCTCCCCCTCTCCCAACCTCTCCTCCACTCTCAACTCTCTGTCTCTCTTCCCTCTCCTCCCTTCCCCTCTCCTCCCCTCTTCTCTCCTCTTCCCTCTCATATCCTCTCCTCCCCTCTTCTTTCCTCTCAACTCTCCTCCCCTCCTCCATCTTCTCCCCTCTTCTCTCTCCTCATTCCATCTGCGCTTTCCTCCCCTCTTCACACCTCTTCTCTCTCTTCCCTTCTCGCCTCACCTCTCCTACCCTCCCCTTTCCCCTCCTTTCCCCTCTCCCCTCCTTTCCCCTCCTCTCCCCTCTCCTAACCTCTCCTCTCCCCTCCCCTCTCCCATCCTCTCCTCTCTCCTCCCCTCTCCCCTCTCCTCCCCTCTCCTCCCCTCTCCCACCCTCTCCCCTCTCCGCTCTCCTCCCCTCTCCCCTCCCCTCCCCCACCCTCTCCCCTCTCCGCTCTCCTTCCCTCTCCCCTCTCCCCTCCCCTCTCCCACCCTCTCCCCTCTCCTCCCCTCTCCTCTCTCCTCCCCTCTCCCCTCCTCTCTCCTCCCCTCTCCCATCCTCTCCCCTCTCCCCCTTCTCTCTTTCTCTTTCCTCGCCCCCGTTTACTTTGAGCGTTGACAACGAAGCATCAGAGATTGATCGTCTCGATCAGTTAAGTAAACACAAAGATTGAGGGACCATTTCGTTGAGTTTTTTTTATCACATCTGTATCCAATTGGAAATATAGATATTGAATTTATATCTGTCCTAACCGGATCGATTTACAGAAATGTCGTTTTTTTTTTGCAATTAGAAAACGCACCTAGGGGACCAACAATTCGACTTTTCCCTCCGAATACTGCGGAACTGAGCGAGCAGAGCAAAGCCCCAGTGGTCTGTCTCCTGACTGGATTCTTCCCCGAAGTTATCAGGGTTTCCTGGAAAATCGCGGAATCTCGACAAGGTGACGAGAAAGTGTCCACAGATCCGGTGGAGAAACAGAAGGACGGGAGTTACTCGGTGATCAGCCGCCTAGAAGTCTCCAAGTTAGATTGGGCGACTAAAACTATCACCTGCGAAGCACAGCACGAGTTAGCCACAGATAAAGCCACGATTGACAAGAACTCCCGAGCCGGTACAGTCCTCACTAACTCATGTTGTCTCAGCTCACACTAAAATATATTTCGATCAAAAACAGTGACTATTGCACAAGGGTTCAGGAAAACCTAATTTTGCATAAATTATTAATTAGCTGTCCCGTAAGTGTTTGATTTTAGACTTCGGCCCTTGCGCTGCTTTCACTTTGCTCTCAAACAGTAATCTTTACTTTTGAAGGCAGCACTCAGTCTATACCTGTGTTACAGACGGGGATTCTATAAACATATAGCTGTTATTCTAGCTGTCTGTTATAGAAGGGGTTCAAACAGATTAAAGTCCGCTCGACCCGTCTTCCTGCTCCCGTCCCTTAGATCCGCTTTCTCGCTCCATTACCTAAATCGGTGTTAGTTAAATAAATCAATTGCTGTTATCCAAAATGGTTCTTTGTCAGTTTCTGTTACAGAACTGAGCACACGCGCTGTATCCGAAGCCGGTTCATATATACGTAACGGGCTCTGTTGTAACAGCAATATGTTTAGGACAATTTGTGACATGCATGAATTTCAGTGTTTTAGGTTGTAAAATATGATTTTTGGTCAAATATCGGAACCTGACTTGAGATTAATAACTATCGGTTATACATCGTGTAAACTCGATAAACTTGCACCTGAGCGGATAATCTTAATCTTCGGTGTTGCAATTCCGGAGAACAACGGCGTGAACCCATGCAACGCCGAAAGGCGGGAGCGAGTTGTAACATATAAACGTTGGCTAGTTCCTCCTTCTTTCTGAAGAGGAAGCGAGTCCCTGATTTTCTTTCGGTGAATGAGGTTTGTGTACGGAACGTTTTAAAATGCTAGTGGTCAACCCGGGCACTTGGCATGTATTCCAACACCATCACCAAAGCAGTCACTCATTGTACTGAAGGGCAGAGTCGTATACAGGTTGACGGACTGGCAACTGAAGCGTTTACTAAGAGTAGCGGGAACGTATTACAGCCAAGGGCTCAACTGCAGACAATTATTATTTTAACACACTTTAAACTCCGTGAAATAACAAGATCGTGTCGAGCAACGTGGAGCTCAGCTCCACTATCTGAGATTCCGAGCTCCCGCACACATCCTTTATTTAACGGAGGGACATCGAACGCGTTCTCCAACTGCCTGGTTTGTGTTCTTACTCGCTCTCACGAGCCACCACATTGCCGAATTTTCGGATTGTCTCTAATTTGTGTTCCTGTCTCTCTTTGCTTGCTTTAGCTATTGACAAACGCGATGATTCTCCAGATCCCACGTGTCCGCCCAGCGAGTCGGAGACTTCCGAGAGCACAAGCACGGATGAAGGTAATTCCCCAGTAAAGACAAAATATGCTTCGGGTATGACAACCCGGTCCCCAGCCAAGGACAGCGGCTCTGGTCCTAGATGAACTAATCCTCCAATCCCGTCACACCGTGAAACTGAAATCAGTAATCTGTGGGTTGGCACCGGAAAAATGACCAGGAAAAAGTGCCGCATTTTTATAAAACCTCAACTGGTCCAACAATGTCCTTCAGGGAAGGGAACCTGCTGTCCTTACCCGGCCTGGCCCATACGGGACTGTAGCCCTCTCCGGAGTCACGTATAGGCTTCCAACTGGTTGACTTTCATTATTGCCCTATGAAGTGGCCTCGAGAGACATTCAGTTATTAAAATAAATAAAGCGATCAAAGTAGTAAATTGGGAAAATATGATTTTAAGAGGATGAGAATGAAATTAGGGAAAATAAACTGGAAAGATTTACTGACAAAGACACAGAACAACAGTGGGAAATATTTAAAACGGTGATTAATAGAGTGCAGGAGAAATATATCCCACTAAAAAGCAGGAATAAACTAGCCAACGCTGTACAAAGAAATAAGAGTAACATTAAAACTGGAGAAAACGGTATACACTAAGTTTAGACAACAAAGGAGAAGATGACAAAAGGAATCCGAAAATAATAGGGAAGAAGTAAAAATACAATTAAGAAGGCAAAGAGAAACTACAAAATTAAATTATCAAAGAATATAAAAGGAAATAGTAAAGTATTCTACAGACACATAAATAACAAAAAGAAAATCAGGACAGGGATACGGCTACAACGGGATACGCACAATAAACGCACAGGTAATGACAGAAAAATAGCAGAAATAGTAAATAATTTGTCTCAGTATTTACCAGGAAGACTAACATACTATGCATAAGGTTAGAAGAAGAAATCCAAAAAGATATAAAGACATTTGAGATAGAAAGGGGGGAGATAATTGATCAACTAAACAAACTTAGAAAGGATAAGCTCTGGAATTCCCTCCCCAAACCTCTCTGCCTCTACCTCTTTCCTCCTTTTAGAAGCTCCTTGAAACCGACCTTTACTGCCCTAATATTTCCTTATGTGGCTCAGTATCCATTTGATACCAAAACTGAGATGTTATACTTATCAGGAAAGATTGAACAGCAGAAGATTCTCTTCTCTGGAGAAAAGAGAAAACTGAGGAGTAACCTGATAGAGATCTTTAAGATTATGAACGGGTTTGTTCGGGTAGACGCAGAGAAGATGTTTCCACTTTCTGGGGAGACCAGAACTAGGGTCATAAATTTAAGACGTTCACTAATAAATCCATTAGAAAATTCAGGAGAAATTGTAGAATTCGTCACCACAAGGAGTAGTTGAGGTAACTAGCATAGATACATTTAAAGGGAAGTTAGATGAGCACAGGAAGGAGAAAGGAATAGAAGGATATGTTGATGAGATTAGATGCAGAAGGCTGGACTTGTTGGGCCGAATGGCTTTTTTCTATGCTGTAAATAATATGTAAATTTGGAATAAAACCAATTTCGGGAAGCTCGGAATGGGCAATAAATGCAGCAATGCTTCTACCCATCGCATCTGTAAAGAGTAACGGCAGGTTGATATTTGAGGTCGAACTGGGCTGCCTCACAAAGATAGATCGGCTTTTCCGCTTTACAAATGCGAATAACCTGCTGTGTAATCCAACATTTTAGGTTTTATTCCTTCTTATCTGAGTCCCCACCCCCCTGCCTTGAAGTACACTAGAAAAGCACGAAAGGAGATAGTTTAGGAATTCTAAAGCCACCGGAAGTAGTTTTTCCGCAGTGTTTCAAATTCGAAATACTCAAGACTGGCAATTATAAACTAATAGTCCATCTTACACATGGGGTTACTAATAATCCGGTGTTAAAGAGAATTACAGACAGTGGGATGTTAACATAGTTGCAGAAACTTTGTGAAATCTTCGAGATTCATGCTTTGCACCAGGGTGGTTTAACAAGTGGTGTTACCTGCACCATTGCCCGTTATTCGTTACTTTTCCAAATGACCTATTTTCACACCCAGCATATCCTCCATTCCTTAGAAGCCGTAATGTGTGTGAATGAATTAGAAACTGATGACTTTTGTGTTTCTTCATTTTGCACAGGACCGCCTTTGAGTTCACTGCAGGTGGCGACCTTTACATACACGCTCCTGTTGATGAAGAGTGTGGTGTATTGCGGGATCATTTCATTCATCCTTTACAAGGTGGACTACCGTGATGCGAAGAAGCCGCGTTAACTGGTATCAATAAACCGTGTTTTAAAATTTTGATAACAGACCTCTGTTTGGTGTAAGCTTTTTGCTTTGTTCTCCTGTTTATCCTGAGAGATTGTACTTTGTTTTGTCGACAGCTTACAGCTGCTGTGTAAACATATCCAAGGAGGGTTTTATTTCCAGGTTTGTGTGTGAGGCTAATGATCAGAGCTGGGGTGTATCTTCAAGTGATTACACTCTAGTACAAGATAACTGAAAATAACAGCACCTTGTTAATTAAACCTCTGCTATATTTGTGTAGAGGGACGTGCAGATCTTTAGGTGGGTTTGTTACTGTCCATTCCAGCACCGCCTTTTGTGAATCCTATGCTACAGTTAAATTGCTGACTTTGTTATCTGGTATTTCTCTTATTCTATGTTTATCTTCTGTAAATCTGAAAACAATTAAAAAAAATCTTTCAATCTCATTTGATACATTGTTTGTGCTTTTCTCTCTGCGGGACAGTGACCAGAGATTTAAAAACCGCGGCTTAAAAAATAAAATACTAACAGACTCACACTGTTTGAAACAAAATACCAACCAACCTTAGATAACTCCTGTGAGGACTCAACTTAAACCAATATATTCTGATGTTAAGAAAATCACATCACAGAATTCATCCGGTATGGGTACTGTAGCATGTTACTGGCCTGGTAACCCAGAGACCTGGACTAATAATCTAGAGAAGGTGAGTTTAAACCAAAAATTGGCAATAAAATCACTAAAAGTGACCCTGAAGTTGCGGAGTTGTTGTAAAAACCCACCTGGTTCACTAATGTCCCTTTCGGGAAGGAAGCCTGCCGTCCTTATCTGGTCTATCCCTACATGTGACTCCAATCCCAGGTCAATGTGGTTGACTCTTAACTGCCCTCTGAAGTGGGTCTAGCGAGCCACTCAGTTGTATCAACCTACTACCAGCGGCTCAAGAAAAAGGCTCACCACCACCTTCTCAGAGCCAGTAGAGAATAGCCGGCCTTGCCAGTGCCGCCCATTTGAAATGAAGCACACCTTTTATGTAGGCTAAGGGGCAGCCAATTTGCACACAACTAGCTCCACGTAAGTGACCAGATAATCTGTCTTTGGTGTTTCGGAGAGGAATGTTGGCCAGGATACCTGAAGAACTCCCTGGTCTTCAAATAGTGCTATAGGATTTTTTACATCCACTTGAGAGGTCTGGCTTAAGTCTCATCGTAAAGACGGCACCTCCGACAGTACAGAACTCCCTCAGCACTGCACCAAAATGTCAGCCTGTCTTAGAGTTGACAAGCACTTGAGCCAGGCTTGACTCTCATTAAAATATCAGGATCATTAATTCCAAATGAACTACTTTTTTAATACAAATAATGACCAAGTACTCTCTGGGAACTCTCTTTAGCCGAGAGTGTTGGGGGTACAGACTGGGTATAAAATTGCTGGCAAACACTGAGACAGTCCATTCATTCTGAATTGAGAATGCTTTATTTAAGTTGATTTCTAGTAAGTTTCTTGAAGTGAATAATCACCACACACCCGTTCCAACGCGGCATCAGTCACACCATCCCCGCTACATATCTTATCTTAATTGTATTTAATTTTATTTCGCAGATAATTTCATGATTCAAAGTGTAGTACATATTTTGGAAGTATGTAATGTTCTCTTATTATCTTGGCAGTTCGTATACCCCAATGGATTTTGCTATGCAGTGAAAATTGTGTTGATAAAATCCTCCTTTAAAACATATATAGAACAATAGAACAAATCAAAATAATGAAAAACTGAGCAGCGTTTAATCTCAACCTTTCGGAGCCCGTTTTACACAGCGCGCAGATGAAGTGTCCTGAATCACACATCAGCAGTCGGGCAGTACATCGCACTGTATAAGTACACGCTGTAAACTCAGTCTCCTTTTTATAATGGCAAACTCACAGCACCATGCTCAACAGGTTAGACAGATTTGCCATCGGCAGGTTGAGGTTGGACGCCTGCCTCTCTCGGCGGTATTGTCCGAGCCCGGTGGCCCGGGAGAGGGAGCCATTGTCCGCCCCTCAGCCCGAGGCTTCCCGGGAGCGGCGGCACCAGAGGGACTGCTCTGTGTAGGAGGCACAGGAAATAACAGACGATTTAATTCGCTAAATTTCATCTGTTTATTGTAGGTGTTTATTCGCCGTGCCCCTGTATACAGGGCTCTGTGTCTTTGCTGACACTGGCAGCCCCAGTGTTGCCTTAATGTTCCATTTATCACATATTGAAACACGTGCTTTGTGTTAATTTTGCGAGCATTCAGTTTAATTGAGATTTTAACTGTAGTTACTTTAAACTTTGAACAGTTCGGTTCAGGCAGGTTACTGTTTCAGTTACAGCCGCTTGTGTTTGTGCGATCGCGCGGTGTCCCGCTCCATACCGGAGTCATGCTGGTTCTTATTGACTGTCAAAGGAGAAAGATATTCTGCACTCGAGTTTGGCGTGAGCCCGTTATTTCAGTCGAGCCCTCTTTGTAAAGGGCCATTCGTCAGAAACTGTGGGTTATTTTGTGGCCAATGTCACATTGCTATAATAATATGCGGCGAGGTATCGTACAGGGAAAGTAATCCGAATGAAGGGTACCCGCCTGGTGCCTTGGACCTGATGTCCTTCGGACCGTTTCTGGCCCGTGTTCCACAGGGAATTCCTTCCACTGATGGTACCTTAAATACCGACTGTTGCCAACTTGACTCTTGTTCATTTTACAAAACCACACTCCGATTTCCGGATAAATATTAATGATTTATTCGAGTTTTGTACGTTGTAATTTTTATATTTCAAAAAAGGTTCAGTTTTGGGCACTGGACTAATGGCGGATATAAAAGGGACGATACACTTTGGTTCCCCTTATTCTTGTCTTAATAAACATTCAAACAATCAGCCAGGTTCAGACAGACCTGGGAATGTTTACATTAGGTTTCATGGTTTTAAGGATAAATTTAGGGTAAACAAGGGAGGCGCTTTTCTATAACACGGAGCAACAACTCTGGAAATAAAACTCTGTAAAGTTGCACTTTGATTCTAATTTTTTTAACTTACCCATTTAAAACATGCCAACTCTTAAAATCTTTACTATGTCGCATGTGCACATTAACAGCCGGATTAAAATTAATGTTTCTATTTGTTAATAGTTTCGGCAAAGTTTGATTTTGTGCAGTGCTGACAACAGACTCGATCCGTTTGAGTTTAATTCTACTTGTGTCGTTATTTTTATGGCCTAATATGCTGCATGAAAAGTTTGGACATGAGATCAAATTCGTTATTTAACGCAAGTAACTAATTCAGTCTCAATATGTAACAAATGGCCACGGATATTTCAATAAAGTTCATGATCAAATTGGTCGACTGTGACCCGATATTAACCCAGACCCGGCTCCGTGTTGTCATGGTGAGATTGCGCTGTGTAATGAGGGTAATTTTAACTTAACTGGCGAGGGTGTAACGCCGGTTTTACACCCCGCCCAATATTACTCTTTACCGACTGCAGCGTTGTGCCCGGTATCGCCAGTTATCCAAAGGATGGGTTAGGTTAAATCGTATCCGGTGCCTTTGTAAATAAAGATGTTTAAAAATCACAAATGTCAGAAATGGTGCAGAAAGCGCAGCTCGAACCTTGTCCAACCCTCTCCCCGAACCTGCCGTTTAGTAACCGACTGACGAGCTGCTTAGTTTAAACTACACAAATAATCTGAAGTTATTTCCCATACAACTCGGGAGCTAACGAGCCGAATCCTGGTCACACTAACCACATCTGTTTGTGAGGAACACAGATTTCAAAGTTTGGAGCCTCGGCAGTGGTTTCAAACTGGGAAGTTCCCCGAATCCTGCACTAGAACGCGTGGGTTTCCCACTTCTCTCAAAATAAGCGAACGGCGATCGTCTCGGTTCGAAGTTGAAAGGTTTTTGGATTCATTTTGTAACGAATTCGTTAGTATTACAACGAAAACAGAGAACACTGGAAATTGTAACTTGAGGACGGATTACCGCGAGTTTTCATCATGCTCTCCCTGTAGCATGGCCTTTTACTCTCTTAACCTTTCGCTCTCCAAACTCAGTCACTTGCATTAATCTCAATTTAAACAGAAAATAATCGGATTTACCAACCGGGGCAAATGGGCGAAGTGAAATCATTTCTGTAATTTGCAAAACCAGTCGTCACACGAAAAACCCCACAAACATAACACACTTTAATAAATGAGTTTTACAGAATTATTGATAGGAATTAAATAACTTCTTTAATAAACTTCACTGAATACCGAGTTATCCCGCGGTTAAAAGCGACCGTTGAGGTTTTCATTTCTACAACGTCACGGAAAATATGGTTAGTTATTTATTGCTGGATGGGCAATAAGCCAGCTGCAGAACTGATGTTAAATGCAGACTGGAGCACGCTCACCGGCTGACGTTACGAGTTACAGCGAGGGGTGTGGGGTATGTCCCCTTTATAACTAAAAGCATATAGTACAAAAACAAGAAAGTTATGCTATACCTTTATAAAATACTGGTTAGGCCTCAGCTGGAATATTGTGTCCAATTCTGGGCTTCACACTTTAGAAAGGATGTCAAGGCCTTGAAGAGGGTGCAGAGGAGATTCACCAGAAGGGTACCAGGAACTAGGGACTTGTGGAGAGACTGGAGCAACTGGGATTATTCTCCTGAGAGAGAGATTAAGGTTAAGGGGAGATTTTAATAGAGATATTCAAAATTATATGGGGTTTTGAAGGAGTAAATAAGGACACTGTTCCCAGTGGTAGGAGGGCTGATAACCAGTGGACACCGATTTAAGATAATTGGCAAAAGAGCCAAAGGCGGGCTAAGGAGAGAAGAAAAATATGCAGCACATTGCTATGATCTGGAATGCACTGCCTGAAAGGGTGCGGAAACAGATTCAATAGTAATTTTCAAAAGGGAATTGGATAATTACTTCAAAAGAAAAAAACTGCAGGGCTGTTGGAACACGTGTGTTTAGGTTCAGGGGTGTTGTAAGCAACACAAGGAGATCTTTAAAATTATTCTATTAAATATTCTACAGAATGACAAACGGTTACTGTATGCTTTAACTGTTCAGAGCAGTGCTCACTACTTCCGGTGCTCAAACAGCTTTCAGATTAACAGACTTCCTGCAGTTGACAAAACAGGATATTTACTTGTAATTTAATCAGAATCTTAAATCTCTAGCTTTTAGCCTAGTAACTGGGGTGCATCAGCGAGTAAACTGGTGATATCCTGGTCATCTTTGTTCTGTTCAGTTACCTCCAGAATTGTCATCTTTCTCACCTTCAAACCAAGTACAGTAGTCCAGTTCTCCTTTACTACCTCCTACTCTTCACTTTTCATTCATATTGGGAATGGTAGCATGCTGCTTATGTTACTGGACTAGTAATCCAGAGGCCAGGACTAATGATCCAGAAACATGAGTTGAAATCCCACCACTAGTATCAGTAATGGTGACCATGAAACTACTGGATTGATGTAAACCCCTTTTTGGTTCACTACTGTCCTTTAGTGAAGGAAGCCTGCCGTTCTTACCTGGTCTGGCCTATATGTGACTTCAGACCCACAGCAATGTGGTTGACTCTTAACTGCCCTCTGAAATGGCCTAGCAAGCCACTTAGTTGTACCAAATCGCTACAAAAAGAACGGCAGTTCAGGAAGGTGGTTCACCACCACCTTCACAAGGGCAATTAGAGATGGGCAATAAATGCTGGCCTTGCTGACGATGCCCACATCCCATGAATTAATAAAAACTCTCTCTTAAAAAACTGAAAATACAGGTAGACGTGGTGAAAAATTAAAAGACAAAGTATTAGTAGAACAATATTGAGAAATAGAATCAGCCCAAACAGCACCAACTGACCTAAAGACAAGAAGTAGAAAAAACCAAAATTAAAGTGTGAGATCACAGGAAAGAAGGGAAGTGATTGGTTGACGAGTTTTTCTATCTTTTCTGGGGCATTGATTTGAATTAAGAGCTGGGATTGAAAACAAAACTTGAAAACTTAATTAATTAAATACATTAGAGATGGCAGGACAGGCAATGTGTTTCTGCAGCTGCATGTGGGAGTTGGTTGACCCCATGGAGGTCCACAGCAACCACATCAGCAGCAAGTGTCTGCAGCTCGAGGAACTTTGGCTCCACGTTGATGAGCTGGAGTCCGAGTTGCAGCCACTACAACACATCAGGGAGGGGGAGAGTTACCTGGACGCTGTGTTCCAGGAGGCAGTCACACCCCTTAGATTAATTCATTCAAATTTGGTATGGGGCCCAGGAGATAGTGATGGAGGAGCCTCAGCTTTCGCTCTTGTCCAACACGTTTGAGGCGCTTACTCCCAGTGTGGACAAGAGCAGGGACTGCAGAGAGGATGAGCAAACTGACCACAGCACCGAGGCACAGGGGCCATTCAAGTGGGGGGAGTAAAAAGAAATGTTGTAGTGGTAGGGGACAGTATCATTAGGGGGATAGAGAAGGTTCTCTGCAGGCGAGAGCATGAGTCCAGACGACTGTGTTGCCTGCCCGGTGTCAGGGTTAAGGACATCTCTGCTGGGCTGGAGAGGAACTTGGAGTAGGAGGGGAAAGATCCAGTTGTCATGGTCCATGTAGGTACCAATGACATAGGTAGGACAAATAAAGAGGTTCTGCTGAGGGAGTAGGAGCAGCTAGGGGCCAAATTAAAAAGCAGAACCACAAAGGTAATAATCTCTGAATTACTACTGAGCCACGAGCAAATTTGCATAGGGTAAATATGATCAGAGAGTTAAACACGTGGTTCAAAGAGTGGTGTAGGAGAAATGGGTTTTGGTTCATGGGACACTGGCACCAGTACTGGGTAAGAAGGAGCTGTTCCCTTGTGATGGACTCCGCTTAGATCATGCTGGGACTAGGGTCAAATAACTAGGGCTGTAGAGAGGGCTTTAAACTAAATAGTGGGTGGGGGGGGGGGGTTCAGCTGAGCAAAAATTTAAAAAGTCAAAGAATAAGAAGAAGGCAATAGAGCAGGGTAGCACTGGGGAAAATGAAAACCAGAGCATGATAGGAAGGGACAGAATGCATAAACATAAAAGTGAATCAGAAAGTGGGGTCAAAGCGGGAAAAAAGGGTAAAAAATCAAATTTAAAAGCTCTTTATCTGAATGCACACAGCATTCAATAATAAAATAGATGAGTTGACCGCACAAATAGATATGATCTGATAGCCATTACAGAGACATGAATGCAAGACAAAATGAAAAAAGGTGGGGTAGCTCTGTTAATAAAGGATGAGATCAGTGTGTTAGTGAGAATCACAGAGACATGGACCATAGAAACATAGAAACATAGAAAATAGGTGCAGGAGTAGGCCATTCGGCCATTCTAGCCTGCACCGCCATTCAATGAGTTCATGGCTGAACATTCAACTTCAGTACCCCATTCCTGCTTTCTCGCCATACCCCTTGATCCCCCTAGTAGTAAGGACCTCATCTAACTCCTTTTTGAATATATTTAGTGAATTGGCCTCAACAACTTTCTGTGGTAGAGAATTCCACAGGTTCACCACTCTCTGGGTGAAGAAGTTCCTCCGCATCTCGGTCCTAAATGGCTTACCCCTTATCCTTAGACTGTGACCTCTGGTTCTGGACTTCCCCAACATTGGGAACATTCTTCCTGCATCTAACCTGTCTAACCCCGTCACAATTTTAAATGTTTCTATGAGGTCCCCTCTCATTCTTCTGAACTCCAGTGAATACAAGCCCAGTTGATCCAGTCTTTCTTGATAGGTCAGTCCCGCCATCCCGGGAATCAGTCTGGTGAACCTTCGCTGCACTCCCTCAATATACAGTCGACACCTCAAATCGCTGGAGAAATACCACCAACGATGTCTCCACAAGATCCTGCAAATCCCTTGGGAGGACAGACGCACCAACGTTAGCTTCCTCGATCAGGCCAACATCCCCAGCATCGAAGCACTGACCACACTCAACCAGCTCTGTTGGGTGGGCCACATTGTTCGCATGCCTGACACAAGACTCCCAAAGCAAGTGCTCTACTCGGAACTCCTACACAGCAAGCGAGCCAAAGGTGGGCAGATGAAATGTTACAAGGATACCCTCAAAGCCTCCTTGATAAAATGCAACATCCCCACCAATACCTGGGAGTCCTTGGCCAAAGACCGCCCTAAGTGGAGGAAGTGCATCCAGGAGGGCGCTGAGCACCTCGAGTCTCGTCGCCTAGAGCATGCAGAAAACAAGCGCAGGCAGCGGAAGGAGCATGCGGCAAACCAGTCCCACCCATCCTTTCCTTCAATGACTCTCTGTCCCACCTGTGACAGAGACTGTAATTCCCGTATTGAACTATTCAGTCACCTAAGAACTCACTTTTAGAGTTGAAGCAAGTCTTCCTCGATTTCGAGGGACTGCCTATGATGATGAGTGAGTAACGATATTGGCTCAGAAGATCAAGATGTTGAATCAGTTTGGGTGGAGATAAGGAATAATAATAGGGAAAAGTCACTGATGGGCTTAGTCTATAGACCTCCTAACAGTATCTACACTTGGAGTATAAATCAAGAAATAATGGAGGCTTGTAAAAAAGGAACGACAATAATCATGGCCGATTTTAACCTTCACTTTGATTGGACAAAGCAAATTAGCCAGGGTAGCCTTGAGGAAGAGTTCATAGAGTATATCCGGGATAGTTTCTTTGAACAGTACATTGCGGAACCAATCAGGGAGCAGGCTATTTTAGATCTGGTACTGTGTAATGACACTGGATTAATAAACAATCTCCTAGTGAAGGATCCTTTAGGAATGAGTGACCATAACATGGTTGAATTTCAAATTCAGTTGGAGGGTGAGAAAGTTGGATCTCTAACCAGTGTCCTAAGCTTAAATAAAGGAGGCTACAAAGGTATGAAGGCAGAGTTGGCTAAAGTGGACTGGGAAAATAGATTAAAGAGTGGGACGGTTGATGAGCAGTGGTAGACATTTAAGGAGATATTTCATAACTCGCAACAAAAATATATCCCAATGAGAAGGAAAGGCTGTAAGAGAAGGGATAACCATCCATGGCTAACTAAGGAAATAAGGGATGGTATCAAATTGAAAACAAGGGCATACAATGTGGCCAAGACTAGTGGGAGGCCAGAGGATTGGCAAACTTTTAAAAGTCAGCAAAGAACGAGTAAAAAGATAATAAAGTGAGGGATGATAGATTACGAAAATAAACTAGCACGAAATATAAAAACAGATAGGAAGAGTTTCTACAGGTACATAAAAAGGAAAATAGTGGCTAAAATAAATGTTGGTCCCCTAGAGGATGAGACTGTGGAATTAATAATGGGGAACAGGGGGAAATGGCAGAGACATTGAACAAATATTTTGTATCGGTCTTCACAGTAGAAGACACTAAAAACATATGGGGTAATCAAGGGGCTAAAGGGAGGGAGGAACTTAATCCGATAACTAGCGCTAAAGAAGTAGTACTCGGTAAAATAATGGGACTAAAAGCGAGTAAGTCCCCTGGACCTGATGGCTTGCATGCTAGGGTCCTAAAGAAGTGACTGCAGAGATAGTGGATGCATTGGTTGTAATCTACCAAAATTCACTGGATTGTGGGGAGATCCCAGTGGATTGGAAAACTGAAAATGTAACACCCCTATTTAAAAAAGGAGACCGACAGAAAGCAGGAAACTATAGACTGGTTAGACTAATATCTGTTATTGGGAAAATGCTGGAGTCCATTATTAACGAAGCAGTAGCGGGACATTTGGCAAAGCATAATTCAATCAAGCAGAGTCAGCATGGCTTTATGAAAGGGATATCACGTTTGACAAATTTGCTGGAGTTCTTCGAGGATGTAATGAGCAGGGTGGATAAGGGGGGGACCAGTGGATGTGGTGTATTTGGATTTCCAGAAGGCATTCGATAAGGTGCCACATAAAAGGTTACTGCATAAGATAAATGTTCACGGGGTTGGGGGTAATACATTAGTATGGATTGAGGATTGACTAACTAACAGAAAACAGAGAGTCGGGATAAACGGGTCATTTTCCAGTTGGCAAGCAGTAACTAGTGGGGTGCCGCAGGGATCGGTGCTGGGGCCTCAACTATTTACAATCTATGTTAATGACTTGGGTGAAGGGACTGAGTGTAATGTAGCCAAGTTTGCTGATGACACAAAGATGGGTGGGAAAGCAAATTGCATGGAGGACACAAACAATCTGCAAAGGGATATAGAAAGGCTGAGTGAGTGGGCAAAAATTTGGCAGATAGAGTATAATGTAGGAAAATGTGAAGTTATCTACTTTGGCAGAAAAAATAGAAAAGCAGATTATATTTTGAATGGAGAAAAATTGCAAAGTGTTTCAGTACAGAGGGACCTGGGGGTCCTTGTGCATGAAACACAAAAAGTTTGTATGCAGGTGCAGCAAGTAATCAGGAACGTAATTGGAATGTTGGCCTTTATTGCAAGGGGGATAGAGTATAAAAGCAGAGAAGTCCTGCTACAACAGTACAGGTATTGGTGAGGTCACACCTGGAGTACGGTGTGCAGTTTTGGTCTCCGTATTTAAGGAAGGATATACTTGCACTGGAGGCAGTTCAGAGAAGTTTCACTATGTTGATTCCAGAGATGAGGGGGTTGACTTATGAAGGTAGGTTGAGTAGGTTCAGTCTATACTCATTGGAGTTCAGAAGAATGAGAGGTGATCTTATCAAAACATATAAGATATTGAGAGGGCTGGACAAGTTGGATGCAGAGAGTATGGCCTAGAAATCCCGGTCGGTTGCTTCCCGTGGGCGATTGGCAAAAAAGGGAAAAAAGATGCGCACTTACCAGAACCTGCTGCGCCCACGAGAGATCCCAGTCTTGAGGCCTTCACTCACTGTGCGTCGCAGCACGTGCACGTTGGGACGTCTGCAGAGCTGGAGCTGCAGTCACATGGCTCTGGCCAAACAATCCAGGTAAAGTATTTTCTCATTCATAGAAATATAGAAACATAGAAAATAGGTGCAGGAGTAGGCCATTCGGCACTTCAAGCCTGCACCACCATTCAATATGGGAACCTATGCAGGGAGGCAGAGGGAAATAAAATGGGGGCAGAAGCAAAAGATAGAATGGAGAATAGTAAAAGTGGAGGGCAGAGAAACCCAAGGCAAACATCAAAAAGGGCCACATTACAGCAAAATTCTAAAGGCACAAAGAGTGTTAAAAAGACAAGCCTGAAGGCTCTGTGCCTCAATGCGAGGAGTATTCGTAATAAGGTGGATGAATTAACTGCGCAGGCAGCTATTAACGATTATGATATAATTGGGATTACGGAGACATGGCTCCAGCGTGACCAAGGCTGGGAACTCAACATCCAGGGGTATCCAACATTCAGGAAGGATAGACAGAAAGGAAAAGGAAGTGGTGTAGCGTTGCTGGTTAAAGAGGAAATAAAACGCAATAGTAAGAAAGGACATTAGCTTGGATGATGTGGAATCTGTATGGGTAGAGCTGCAGAATACCAAAGGGCAGAAAATGCTAGTGGGAGTTGTGTACAGACCACAAAACAGTAGTAGTGAGGTTAGGGATGGCATCAAACAGGAACTTAGGGATGCGTGCAATAAAGGTACAGCAGTTATCATGGGCGACTTTAATCTACATATAGTTTGGGCTAACCAAGCAGGTAGCAATGCAGTGGAGGAGGATTTCCTGGAGTGTAGTAGGGATGGCTTTCTAGACCAATATGTTGAGGAACCAACTAGAGAGCTGGCCATCCTAGATTTGGTGTTGTGTAATGAGAGAAGACTAATTAGCAATCTTATTGTGCGAGACCCCCTGGGGAAGAGTGACCATAATATGGTAGAATTCTTTATTAAGATGGAGAATGACAGTGTTAATTCAGAGATGAGGGTCCTGAACTTAAGGAAAGGTAACTTTGATGGTATGAGACGTGAATTGGCTAGGATAGACTGGCAAATGATACTTAAAGGGTTGACAGTGGATAGGCAATGGCAGACATTTATAGATTACATGGATGAACTTCAACAATTGTACATCCCTGTCTGGAGTAAAATTAAAATGGGGAAGGTAGCTCAATGGTGGCTAACAAGGGAAATTAGGGATAGTGTTAAATCCAAGGAAGAGGCATATAAATTGGACAGAAAAAGCAGCAAACCTGAGGACTGGGAGAAATTTAGAAATCAGCAGAGGAGGACAAAGGGTTTAATTAGGAGGGGGGAAAATAGAGTATGAAAGGAAGCTTGCAGGGAACATAAAAACTGACTGCAAAAGCTCTATAGATATGTGAAGAGAAAAAGATTAGTGAAGACCAATGTAGGTCCTTTGCAATCAGAATCAGTTGAATTTATAATGGGGAACAAAGAAATGGCAGACCAATTGAACCAATTGGATCTGTCTTCACTAAGGAAGACACAAATAACCTTCCGGAAATACTAGGGGACCGAGGGTCTATCGAAAAGGAGGAACTGAAGAAAATCCTTATTAGGTGGGAAATTGTGTTAGGGAAATTGATGGGATTGAAGGCCGATAAATCCCCGGGGCCTGATAGTTTTCCAGAGTACTTAAGGAAGTGGCTCTAGAAATAGTGGATGCATTGGTGATCATTTCCCAACGTTCTATTGACTCTGGATCAGTTCCTATGGACTGGAGGGTAGCTAATGTAACACTACTTTTTAAAAAAGGAAGGAGAGAGAAAAGAGGGAATTATAGACCAGTTAGCCTGACATGGGTAGTGGGGAAAATGTTGGAATCAATTATAAAGATGAAATAGCAGCACATTTGGAAAGCAGTGACAGGATCGGTCCAAGTCAGCATGGATTTATGAAAGGGAAATCATGTTTGACAAATCTTCTTGGATTTTTTGAGGATGTAACTAGTAAAGGGAGAACCAGTGGATGTGGTGTATTTGGACTTTCAAAAAGTTTTCGACAAGGTCCCACACAAGAGTGTTCAAAATTAAAGCACATGGTATTGGGGGTAATGTATTGATGTGGATAGAGAACTGGTTGGCAGACAGGAAACAAAGAGTCAAAATAAACGGGTCCTTTTCAGAATGGCAGGCAGTGACCAGTGGGGTGCCGCAGGGTTCAGTACTGGGACCCCAGCTATTTACAATATACATCAATGATTTAGATGAAGGAATTGAATGTAGTATCTCCAAGTTTGCAGATGATACTAAGCTGGGTGGCGATGTGAGGAGGATGCGAAGAGATTGCAGGGTGACTTGGACAGATTAGGCGAGTGGGCAAATGCAGTATAATGTGGATAAATGTGAGGTTATCCACTTTGGTGGCAAAAACAGGAAGGCAGAATATTATCTGAATGGTGACAGATTAGGAAAAGGGGAGGTGCAATGGGACCTGGGTGTCCTGGTACATCAGTCATTGAAATTTGGCATGCAGGTACAGCAGGCGGTGAAGAAGGCAAATGGCATGTTGGCTGTCATAGCTAGAGGATTTGAGATAGGAGCAGGGAGGTCTTACTGCAGTTGAACAGCCACACCTGGAATATTGTGTTCAGTTTTGGTATCCTAATCTGAGGAAGGACATTCTTGCTATTGAGGAAGTACAGCGAAGGTTCACCAGATTGATTCCCGGGATGGCAGGACTGACATATGAGGAGAGACTGGATCAACTGGGTTTGTATCCACTGGAGTTTAGAAGAATGAGAGGGGATCTCTTAGAAACATATAAAATTCTGACGTGATCGGACAGGTTAGAGGCAGGAAGAATGTTCCCGTTGCTGGAGAGTTCCAGAACCAGGGATCACAGTCTAAGAATAAGGAGTAAGCCATTTAGGACCGAGATGAGGAGAAACATCTTCACTCAGAGATTGGTTAACCTTTGGAATTCTCTACCGCAGAAAGTTGTTGAGGCCAGTTTGTTAGATATATTCAAAAGGGAGTTAGATATGGCCCTTACCGCCAAAGGGATCAAGAGGTATGGAAAGCAGGAAAGGGGTACTGAGGTTGAATGATCAGCCATGATCTTATTGAATGGCGGTGCAGGCTCAAGGGGCTGAATGGCCTGCTCCTGCACCTAATTTCTATATAATATGCTAATGGCTGATCATGCACTTCAGTACCCCATTCCTGCTTTCTCGCCATACCCCTTGATCCCTTTAGCCATAAGGCCCACATTTAACTCCCTTTTGAATATATCTAACTAACTGTCCTCAACAATTCTCTGTGGTAGAGAATTCCACAGGTTCACAATTCTCTGAGGAAGACATTTCTCCTCATCTCGGTCCCGTTATCCTTAAACTGTGACCCCTGGTTCTGGACTTCCCCAACATCAGGAACATTCTTCCTGCATCTAACCTGTCCAATCCCGTCAGAATTTTACATGTTTCTATGAGATCTCTTCTCATTCTTCTAAATTCTATTGAATATAAGCCTAGTCGTTCCAGTCTTTCTTCATATGTCAGTCCTGCCATCCTGGGAATCAGTCTGGTGAACCTTCGCTGCAATCCCTCAATAGCAAGAATGTGCTTCGTCAGATTAGGAGACCAAAACTGAACACAATATTCAAGGTGTGGCCTCACCAAGGCCCTGTACAACTGTAGTAAGACCTCCCTGCTCCTATACTAAAATCCTCTCGCTATGAAGGCCAACATGCCATAAAAGCGGCCCAGCAGTCGGGAGCGGCGGAGGTCGGAGCAGAGCAGGTCGGGAGCAGCGAGGCCCATAAAAGATTAATGATTTAGACGAAGGAATTGAATGTAATATCTCCAAGTTTGCAGATGACACTAAGCTAGGTGGCAGTGTGAGCTGTGAGGAGGATGCTAAGAGGCTGCAGGGTGACTTGGATAGGTTAGGTGAGTGGGCAAATGCAGGGCAGATGCAGTATAATGTAGATAAATGTGAGGTTATTCACTTTGGTGGCAAAAACAGGAAGGCAGAATATTATCTGAATGGTGACAGATTAGGAAAAACGGAGATGCAACGAGACTTGGGTGTCATGGTACATCAGTCATTGAAATTTGGCATGCAGGTACAGCAGGCGGTGAAGAAGGAAAATGGCATATTGGCCTTCATAGCGAGAAGATTTGAGTATAGGAGCAGGGAGGTCTTACTACAGTTGTACAGGGCCTTGGTGAGGCCACACCTTGAATATTGTGTTCAGTTTTGGTCTCCTAATCTGAAGAAGGACATTCTTGCTATTGAGGGAGTGCAGCGAAGGTTCACCAGACTGATTCCCGGGATGGCAGGACTGACATATGAAGAAAGACTGGTTTGACTAGACTTATATTCACTGGAATTTAGAAGAATGAGAGGGGATCTCATTAAAACATATAAAATTCTGACGGGATTGGACAGGTTAGATGCAGGAAGAATGATCCCAATGTTGGGGAAGTCCAGAACCAGGGGTCACAGTCTAAGGATAAAGGATAAGCCATTTAGGACCGAGATGAGGAGAAACTTCTTCATTCAGAGTGTTGTGAACCTGTGGAATTGTCTACCAGAGAGAGTTGTTGAGGCCAGTTCGTTAAGATGTATTCAAAAGGGAGTTAGATATGGCCCTTACGACTAAAGGGATCAAGGGGTATGGAGAGAAAGCAGGAATGAGGTACTAAAGTTGCATGATCAGTCATGATCATATTGAATGGTGGTGCAGGCTTGAAGGGCCGAATTACCTACTCCTGCACCTATTTTCTATGTTTCCATGTTTCAAGATTTATTGTGTGATTTTGTAAAAACATCCTACCGTGGGGTCACGTTCAGCTCCATCTTCAGAATGAAGATATCTCCCAAAGAGATCAATTGTTATTAATAGAAAAGGAATTGATCATTTTACAGAATCTGATATTGTTTCTGATGATATTGTCTTTGCAGAATTTACTGGATGCAGGAATGGCTCCCCCTGGTGGTGAAACACCAACAGCACAAGTTGCATTTCACCCCAACATAAGTGGAGTTTAAATTCTGGTAAATACTGCCACACAATTCCGTAAGTGAGTTAATTGAAGTTTAGTTAAGGAAATATTATAACTCAACAGTAATATGGATCTCAGTACTTCTTCGATAAATTACAGCAAGGGCATATTTAGCAAGCTTGTATCATAGAAACATAGAACATGGAAAATAGGTTCAGGAGTAGGCCATTTGGCGCTTCGAGCCTGCACCACCATTCAATAAGATCATGGCTGATCATTCCCTCAGTACCCCTTTCCTGCTTTCTCTCCATACCCCTTGATCCCTATAGCCGTAAGGGCCTATCCTTTTTTGAATTGTACCAAGTTTTATAAAGAATGTTTAGATTATTTCTGAATGTTTGTTTACCAGCCATCTCTCAGTTGCAGCCCTACAACAGATTTCCCGTAATCTCAGTAGCTGTTGCAAACCTCAGTCTGCTACATTCACTAAAGCAGTTGGAGATCATTACAATGAGCTGACACCGATCCCTGATCCCACGCTGTGCCAATAAGCCGGACTCAAAATGTAGGCTGTACTTAATTTTATTGTACAGGAGTAAAGGGTTAAGCTCTGCAATTTAAAACTCTGCTTTTGATAAAAGCTAGATTGGGGCTCTTAAATCAATTACAGAAACGAGTTTTAAAAGTCCTTGCCGTGATTATAATATATTTTAATTAGGACGTTTTGGGGAGTCTAATGGATGAGTAATTTATTCCTTTGCTAAATTGTATCAGCTGTTTCTGGGCAGAACAGGTTACCTTTTAATCAAATTCAATTCTAATAGCGTGACCTGTTATGAAACTGCAGGAACTCAGGCCTTGAGCTTAAATGCAAGTTATAATGAGGCCACTTTACAAAACTTCCATATTAGATGTCATGTATGTACTTTTGGGATCACTAGCCACTAGATACTAGATGGCGTCACTGTTGGAGGCCATTGGGCTGTGCACGTGTGTGCAGCACAAGTATAAAAGCCATTTTGTATATTAGTCACTTTGGGCCTTAATAAAGCAGAGCCAAGGTTCTACCTCGTGGAGTTAAACAGTACTCAGTCTAATAGCTATTGCATACACAACATTTGGCGACAAGAACCTTTGCATGCAAAAATTAGCACAATTGGATTGTTGGAGCGATTTTTGGAAGGAGAAGATTGGGCAGACTTCGTGAGCCATTTGAGCCAGTTCTTCATGGCCAACAAAATGGAGGAGGTCAGCGATGCTGATGTCCTCACGGTTTGCGGTTCAAAAATTTATGGTCTGATAAAGAATCTACTCCTGTGTGTGAGTCCAACAGAGAAGATGTATGAAGAATTGTGTACACTGGTACAGGACCATCTTAAGCCAGGTGAAGGCATCATCATCTCGAGATACAGATTTTACATGCACATTCGCTCAGAGGGCCAGAATGCGGCGGAATTCGTTGCCGACCTGAGACATCTAGCGGGACTGTTTAAGTTCGGTGCTGTGTTGGCAGACATGCTGCAGGACTTCATTGTAATCGGCACGAACCACGAGGTGATCCTGCGTAAACTACTGCGGTGGAGACGTTGGACTTGAACAGGGCCATCACGATCGCTCAGTCATGCATGACGACGGATAGAAGTCTAAAGCAGATATCAGTGAAAAATCGAAACTTGGCAAGTACTGTAAATATGATTGATTTGGCGTTCGGCAGAGCGCCACATGGCAGAGCCTACCCGACTGTGTACGTGAAACCTGTGACTGCCCAAAGTCCGCCAGCGGGAATGCATCCAATTTCTACGTGTTGGCAGTGTGGGGGAAATCACCGGCACCAGCAGTGCCGATTTAAACAATATAGTTGCAAAAGCTGTCTGAGAGTAGGGCATCTCCAGCGCAAGTGTCCGCAGATAAGCAAACGTGCTGCGTCACACCACGTGGAGAATGATGGTCAGACTAGCGCGGATTCGGATACACAATCAGAAATACCAGAGGAGGAAGTGTATGGACTGTACTCGTTCCTAACTAAGAGCAAACCGATAATGATCAACGTGAAAGTTAATGGGGTGCCGGTATCGATGGAACTGGACACGGCGGCGAGTCAATCGATAATGAGCCAGAGGGCATTCGACAAGCTGTGAGGCCCAGGCTGAGTCCAGTCAATACCAAGTTGCGCACATACTCCAAAGAACTCATAATGGTGATTGGCAGTGTCACAATTAAAGTGTCGCATGATGGTGCGGTTCACGAGTTACTGCTATGGATTGTCCCAGGCAATAGCCTAACGCTGTTCGGCAGGAACTGGCTTGAAAAAAATCAGATGCGATTGGAACGACATCAAGGTGTTGTCGTCGGAGAAAGATACATGTGCCCAAGTACTGAGTAAGTTCCCCTCGCTGTTCGAACCAGGCATCGGCAACTTCACGGGAGCCAAGGTGCAGATCCATGTGGACTCGGATGCAAGACCCGTCCATCATAAAGCTCAGGGAGGTCGAAATCGAACTGGACAGACTCCAGCATGAAGGGATCATATCACCGGTTGAATTTAATGAATGGGCCAGCCCCATTGTTCCTGTGCTGAAAAGTGATGGCACAGTCCGAATCTGTGGAGACTGCAAGGCTACGATCAACAGGGTTTCGAAACAGGATCAGTACCCGTTACCGAAGGCTGATGACTTGTTTGCAACGCTAGCCAGGGGGAAGTCGTTCACCAAACTGGACTTGACGTAGGCCTATATGACACAGGACTGGTCGAGACGTCAAAGAGACTTACGTGCATTAACACGCATAAAGGATTGTTTCCCACAGGTGCCCTTTTGGAATTCACTCAGCTGCAGCAATATTTCAGAGGAACATGGAGAATCTACTTAAGTCCGTTCCCAGAACCGTCGTGTTCCAAGATGACATCCTGATCACCGGTCGTGACTCCGAGGAACATCTGAACAACCTAGAAGAGATTCTACTTCGTCTGGACAAAGTGCGATTCAAACTGAAACACTCGAAGTGCGTCTTCATGGCACCAGAGGTCGAATTCCTGGGGAGGAAAATTGCTGTTATCGGCATCAGGCCCACGGACACGAAAACCGAGGCCATCAAGAATGCACCCAAGCCACAGAATGTGACGGAGCTGCGTTCGTTCCTGGGTCTACTCAACTACTTCAGTAACTTCCTACCTAAATTGAGCACCTTATTAGAACTGCTGCACATGCTGCTAAGAAAAGGTGACAACTGGGTGTGGGGTGCGTCTCAAGACAGAGCGTTTGAGAAAGCCACTAATCTGCTTTGCTCTAACAAGCTGCTGGTACGTTATGACTCATGTAAATGTTTAGTATTGGCCTGTGATGTTTTGTCATATGGAATTGGTTGCGTACTACAACAAGCTAATGAGTCGGGTAAACTTCAACAGTCGCATATGCTTCAAAAAGTTTGCCTAAAGCGGAAAGAGCCTACAACATGGTAGAGAAAGAAGCACTAGCCTGTGTGTATGGGGTTAAAAAGATGCATCAGGACCTGTTTGGTCTTCGGTTTGAACTGGAGACAGATCACAAGCCGCTCAGTTCACTCTTCTCTGAAAACAAAGGTATCAATACCAATGCTCCATCCTGTATCCAGAGGTGGGCGCTGACATTATCCGCTTATGATTATGTCATTCGCCATAGACCTGGCACCGAGAATTGTCCGTTGCCCACACCGGAGGTGGAATCGCCACAACTGGTGGACCTATTGTTAGTCATGGATGCTTTTAAGAGTGAAGGAACCCGTCACGGCTCAGCAAGTTAAGACCTGGACCAGCCAGGACCCGATTTTATCTGTGGTGAAGAGTTGCATCCTCAAAGGCGATTGATCTGCCATACCCAAGCAAATGTGTGAGGAGACCAAACCTTACATTCGTCGCAAAGACAAACTGTCTATTCAGTCGGATTGTATACTGTGGGGCAATCGTGCTGTTATGCCCAAGAACGGGAGAGAGAAATTTGTATGTGAGCTACATAGCACACATCCTGGCATTGTAATGATGAAAGCCATCGCCAGGTCTCATGTATGGTGGCCGGGAATTGACTCTGAGCTGGAATCATGTGTGCATCAGTGCAACACTTGCATACAGCTCAGCAAAGCACCACTGGAATTGCTACTGAGTCTGTGGCCGTGGCCGTGGCCGTGGCCGTCCAAACCATGGTCCAGGATCCACATAGACTTTGCAGGTCCCTTCCTGGGGAAGATATTTTTAGTTGTGGTGGATGCATATTCGAAGTGGATAGAGTGTATAATCATGTTATCCAGCACATCCACAGCTACCATTGAGAACCTCAGTGTCATGTGCACAATACATGGTCTGCCTAACATCGTTATTAGCGACAATGGATCGTGCTTCACCAATCATGGGTTTCAAGAGTTCATCAAACTCAATCGTATCAAACATGTAAGGTCAGCACCATTCAAACCTGCATCCAATGGCAAGCAGAACATGCTGTCCAAATCATAAAGCAGAGTATGAAGCGAGTAACCCAAGGGTCACTGCAGACCCACCTGTCATGACTACTGCTTAGTTACAGGACAAGACCACACATGCTTACCAGGGTCTCGCCTGCTGAACTAATGAAGAGAGGTCTTTAAGCTATCTCTTGAATAATCATGTTGAATATAAAAGACAAAGTCAGCAAGGGTATCACGATCGCGTAGCTGTGTCACACAATATTTCTGTAAATGATTCTGTATATGTTCTGAATTATGGTCAGGGTCCCAAGTGGATCGCTGGCACTGTCATGGCCAAGGGGGGCAACAGCATATTTATTGTTAAGCTCAAAAATGGGCAAACATGCAGGAAACAAATGGATCAGACAAAGCTGCGGTACACAGACGAACCAGAACAGTTGGAGAAAGAGACAATCGACGACCAACCAACCTACCCCCAGTCATCAGAGGACTCAATGGTCATCAGTGAATCGGGACTTTCAATCACTGATATGTTCAATGAAAATGGACTTTGAATCCCTGACATGGCCATTGCCACTCCCACCAGGTCAGCCACCCAGCCCCTAGTCACAACAGACTCTGAACATTCACCCAAGGCTGGAGTTGAACTGAGAGGGTCAACCCGGGAGTGTAAAACACCAGACCGTCTCAATTTATAAAAGACTGTGTTAATATCTCAGAGGGGTGTATTGTTATGTATGTACTTTTGGGATCACTGTTGGAGGCCATTGGGCTGCACGCACGTGTATGCAGCCCAAGTATAAAAGGCCAGCCATTTTATATATTAGTCACTTTGGACCTTAATAAAGCAGAGCCAAGGTCATGTCTCTTGGAGTTAAACAGTATTCAGTCCAACAGTTATTGCATACACAACATTAGAATCAGCTAGAAAAAGAGCTTATAATACACAAAGGTAGTCTGATGTCAGACAATTATAGCGAGCAGTTAACATATTAATAATTGATTAGATTTCAGGGGCTGAACTCTCAAATGGACATGAATACATTCCTGCAGGTGAAAGTCGGGGTTTATAATGTGGAACCCAGTCTGCAGTAAACCCAACACTGGACCATTTAACCCCTCCCGCATCAGACCCAGACCATTTAACACCTCCCGGTAACAGACCATTTAACCCCTCCCACCACCGGATCATTTATGAAATGAATGAAAATGAAGCATCTATTTATACTAATGAGGCCACCAAAATGTAAATAGAGACGCCACAGTGAGAGGCGAATATAAATTCATGGAAAAGTGCAAGATAATCAGCTGGTTAGAGAGCAACAGAATACAATGATTTGATGGGCTTACATATTAAAGTGAGGATCAGTAGTCAGGACACCAGTTTCCAGCAGCAATATCAATAGATTATACAGGTGATACAAGGGCAGAGAAAACAACACAAGTCACAAAGCAACCAATAGACATGTCTCAAAGAAAACATCTTTCTTCCATTTTCATTAATCTATTTACATTTATTCCAAATGATTTAGTTAATGTATAAAGTGATCCATTTATTTCACTAATAAAACAAGGCATGACTTGAAAGTTACAGACATAATATCACATGCACCAGTGTAAAGGCAGGAACTGGAACCGGCTGGACCGATTCTGCACACCTTGGTTTGCATTGTTGATTATTTTCATTTCATGCAGTCATCTAGTAACTGACCTTTTGTGTTCAATATCAGCAGTTTGATCACTTGGAGCCCAAATCTTGTGTGTAAAGTTTGACCAGGGAATTGATGCAAGCACAAAGCAGCAAGATTCTGCAAGATTCGCCAACACTGGGTCTCGCTCCCATAGCGAGATGTGTTTTTGAAAGGCTGCCCACAAGTGTGGCATTAAAATGCATCAAATAATTATATAATTTTGTACATCGAGCCTGCTTTTGACAATTCAAAGTTGTTTCTTTTGTTATGAAAATTTGATTATCCAATAATTTGAATTAAGCAATGTAAACACAGAATTAAAACAATTAAAATTCTGGTAAGTTTGTATAAAAATGATGCATCAAGTTAAAAGCCCCTGGAACATGCAATAAGCAATTATAATAATTTCAGTGTAGCAGCAGCACTTCTCAATATGAAGCTTAATCTATTTAATCAGTAGTAATTTACAGAGCTTGTTATGTTAGTTCTTGTAGATAATTAAACTGGTGATTTTCTACTGAAAACATTAAAGCAGATAGATTATTAAATGCAAATTATCTACAACTCCACGTCAATCCAATTTAAGGTAATATTACAATATTCACAAATTTCCATAGTCCATTAATTTTACAGACGCTTTAATGCTTATTAAGACACACATAATATCACCCCCACCAATGTTCCCTCCTATTTTTTTCGGTGCACGGCCTCGCTGCGTGGGACTGGCAGAGAACTCCGCAGCCTACAAGAAATGTTGCCCCTCCCTTCCCGATATATGGTCATGTCCTGGGGGGTGGGGATGGGGGGGGGGGGGAGCTGCGTAATATCAAAAGAAGAGTCCACAATTTTCTATTAAATAGGTGTTACCAATTAACTAGCACTGGCACCTGCAGCCATGGGAGGATGCCGTGCAAGTTTCTATTGCCCCGGTTCTAACTCTCTCCTTCAGCAGGTTGCAGAGAGGCCGAGCTCCTGATCTGTGTCCGATCAAAGATTCAGAGCCTTGCGCAGACACAATCAGAGAGCTCAGGAAGGAACAGTCCTCACTTGCTTCTGTCTGTAACCAACCCAAGAGGTGGGAGACCTGGTGAGAGTGGTGATCAGCAGTCTAGTAAAAGACCTTGACAGCAGAGGAAGATCTATAGGAGAGGGAGTAGACTGCTTTCCGACGGGTCAGGGGGCAGGCTGTCTTCCTATGGGTCAGGGGTCAGCCAGCAGCTGGAGCACGGGCAAGCGCCGCCAACTGCTGAAGTGCTGCCCTGAGGGCAACATTCCCTTTTTTGGAATAAATTATTGGCCCAGACTTTGTGGTTGTAGTAACAGCAAAACCATCAGCGTTCGCGTAGTTCCTCTGTGAAGCTGACAGCAACTTCTGGTATCCGCACATGCACACTTAAACGTGGAAATCCAGAAGTTGCTGTCAGTGATTCCCTGCTCCTCCATGGGGTGCGCAGATGGCAATCTTTAGAAATCAGTTGAAGTGACGCAAACGTCCCTTTTTACCCTATAATATTGCTGTAAAACTCCCCAAAGAGTTAAGACTTGTTGAATGAGGTGTAACTGGGTTTTTTAACTACCTACAGCATCATAACTAGTGCTGAATAACACCTCTGGCCCAGAAAAACTAATTTTATATTTGTGCAATGTCAAATTTCTCTACTATAATAGAAATTCCATAGGTTTTTAATAATATATATATTTTTAAGTCTCTTTATATTTGAGTTTCTTCCTTAATCTCATGTGCATGTCCCAATCTTTATTTCACTCTCTGTAAAGTGATTAAAAAGTAAAGGATAATCAGTACATTTTACTTCTTGGTTTGCTGTCTGAGAGAATTTTTCAACGTGATATGACATCACTGTTGCTGGATATTGGAGATCCCCGAGAGTTGGCACCAACTCAAACTATCAGGAAAGATGAAATCCACACCAGAGAGATCATTAGATCCTTGTGGGCAGCTTTCTTCGAGGTCAGCAGTGAGCGCCGTCGCTTAGCCACTGACCGCAAAATCCAGGCCAAGATTTTATTACACACTATTTAATACTTAAACAAAAAAGCTCCAAACAACAAAATTGATTATAATTGCTTATTGCATTAATTTATAAGTCTACCACTTAAATTATTAAAAAGAAAGAAATGTAATTAAACTTAAGAAATGTTGTACAAAGCAAAGGATAGGAATATCTTCGTTGATGCTTTCATCACAATATGGCACACCTACAGTGTGAAGGGAGATTCGGATTGAGCGCCGATAATGGCAGCAGGAATCACACCCCCGTCACTTGTATTGGAATTTGAGATTTTCTGCAACCCCCTGGGCAATTATTGGGTAAAGAAAACATATCCCTTAATTCCTCACTTAGTCACAACACATTTTGTTTGGTTTCATTGTCAAGAATGTAATGAACCTTTTCTGCCTAGACTGCAAGGAGTCTCTTGTTAGTGTCAACTAAATAAAGATCATAAAAAATAATTTCCTTCCCTAAGTGTTGCAGAAAGCAACAGCTGTCAGCTGTGATGTGCATCGGTACTCAGGTATAATAAACACAGCACGTGGGCTGACACACTCACCCTGCTGTGCACGCGTGCAATTCGTCCTTTGCGTATCTCAAAGATTTACCTTTACAAATAAGGCATAAATCTAAAAAGACCTCAAATGTTCAGGAACACTTCATAATATATAATGTTTTGCTGCATTTGGCCTATTCCATTTAAAATAATGAAAGACCAAACAAAAATAAATTGAGAATCTTAGTGCAATATAATGCTTAAAATGCACCAATCACATCAATCAGGTAACCTGATCACACCCGTCAGTAATCCTCAAATATTATCTCAGTAGAATTATTAATCCCCGAAATGATTGGTTTGGAGCCTAAAATGAACTATTTTGAGAAATGTTGCACAGCAGCTGATTCTGTGATCGATACTGTTAGTTCAGTGAAGGCAGGATACTGAAGCCATTTCAGAGATGGCGTAAGGCAGTAAAGCGATAAACTCCCATCAGGCAGAATCCTCTGGAGCACAAAGTCAATCACAGATTTCCTTTTTCCGGTCACATTACGTTCTTCCCTAAAAGAAATCCTAGTGTTTGGAGAATTCTATGCTCAGAAACCTTTCCATTATCCCTTTCAAACTGAGCTGCATCCACAAGGCCACTGCTGAACTAACTGGTGGGGGGGGGGGGGGGTGGGGAGAGGTGGAGTGAGAAAAATACAAGTTACTTACAACATAAACTTCCATACAGCTGAAAACACAAATGAACAATCAATGATCTAATCAATCAGTGCACTGGGTGATAGAATTGTATTTACATTTACACAAATGCAAAGTATAACACAATTTCAGTTGATGCTGGAGAGACTGATAAATCCTATATTATATTGACAATCAGATTACAATTTATTTAGGAGTAATTGGGTAACTCAATGTAATACATTAAAATCCTTCTTGTGCTGCCTTGCACCCAGCCCAGAGGTCAAAGGGTAGTGACTACTGTTCTAACTTGCTCCAGAGGTGGTCTGCAACCTGCAAAATTGCGAATGCTAGAAACACACAGTCAGACTCCTATTAACTCATCTCTTCCCTTCACACTGACTTATGTTTTCAGCATTTTCTGTTTCTATTTCCAGAAACAGTATCGCAACACTGCCTGTTGCTTCTTGCCCAGGAGTGCCCTCCAACTGCTCCCGGCCTGGCCCCAGAACCACTCCCGCCCCCTCACTGCCATCAGTTGGGACAAGGGAGCTTCATTAAATGTTCCTCTGTAGAATTTACATTTCCAGTAGCTCACGTAGACTGCGGTTAGGTTTATTATTACAGCCACGATGGGCAGCTAATGCTCACGGGTGTATAAAGTGGAAAATTGGCCATACAACATACTGGAGGGGAAAAGAAGTTTTAAAAACTAAGAACACATCGGATACATTGCCTGAACCATTCAAGCGAGTGATTGAAAACTTGTATAACTAGTGAGTCGTACCTGCAGTCCCGAACCTATACTGTTCCCACCAGCTTCAGGTCAATGTTAGATCACTGCGTGCAAGTGAGTCACGATGAAACATTACTGAGTGGCCTACTTTCGGTCAGTAAAAAGCGACAATCGTTTTTTTGTCTGCTGCTTTATGCTGATTATGAATCACAAACCCACACATTCTTTACAATTGACTGTTTACTGTGCAAAGTAAAATGGCCCAGCTAATAAAAGCTTCACAAAGAGAAAACTTCAAACGCTCACTTGATGAAGTGACAAACTTATTTATTGTAATCTCAAGCATGCTTGAATACAAAGGGGAGGAAGTCATGCTTCAGTTGCATTGAGCCTTGGTCAGACCCCATTTGAAGTTCTGTGTTCAGTTCTAGGCACCGTGCCTCAGGAAGGATATGTTGGCCTTGGAGGGGGTGCAGTGAAGATTCAGCAGAATGATACTGGGGCTAAAAGGGTTAAATTAGGACAGATTGCATAGACTTGGCTTATATTCGCTGGAGTTTAGAAGTTTGAGGGGGTGATCTGATCGAGGTGTTTAAAACATTAAAGGGATTTGATAGGTTAGATATGGAAAGACTATTTCCTCTGGTGGGGGAAACCAAAATAAGGCAACATAACCTTAAAATTAGAGCGAGGCTGTTCAGGGGTGAAATCAGGAAGCACATCTTTACACAGGTTAACGTGGGATATGGAGCAAAGGTGGGTAACTGGATTGAGGTACAGATCAGCCATGATCTAATTGAATGGCAGAA